>NW_027248448.1:0-247120 GCF_031021105.1 Erythrolamprus reginae | reverse complement strand
CTTTCCCTCCCTCACTCCCACCCACCCAAGCTTCCTCCTCAGTCCTTCCTCCCTCCACTCCCTCCCCTTTCTTTCTTTCTCTTTCCCTCCCCCCTTTTTCTTTCTTTCCCTCCCTCACTCCCCCCACCCACCCAAGCTTCCTCCTCAGTCCTTCCTCCCTCCACTCCCTCCCTACCCTTTCTTTCTTTCTTTCTTTCTTTCTCTTTCTCTCCCCGTTTCTTTCTTTCCCTCCCTCACTCCCCACCCACCCAAGCTTCCTCCTCAGTCCTTCCTCCCTCCACTCCCTCCCTACCCTTTCTTTCTTTCTTTCTCTTTCTCTCCCCCGTTTCTTTCTTTCCCTCCCTCACTCCCACCCACCCAAGCTTCCTCCTCAGTCCTTCCTCCCTCCACTCCCTCCCTACCCTTTCTTTCTTTCTTTCTTTCTCTTTCTCTCCCCCGTTTCTTTCTTTCCCTCCCTCACTCCCACCCACCCAAGCTTCCTCCTCAGTCCTTCCTCCCTCCACTCCCTCCCTACCCTTTCTTTCTTTCTTTCTCTTTCTCTCCCCCGTTTCTTTCTTTCCCTCCCTCACTCCCACCCACCCAAGCTTCCTCCTCAGTCCTTCCTCCCCCCACTCCCTCCCTACCCTTTCTTTCTTCTTTCTCTTTCTCTCCCCCGTTTCTTTCTTTCCCTCCCTCCCTCCCACCCACCCAAGCTTCCTCCTCAGTCCTTCCTCCCTCCACTCCCTCCCTACCCTTCTTCTTTCTTTCTTTCTTTCTCTTTCTGCAGCAAAGATGAGTTTTTAAACTTTTTCAAAAGGCAAGGAGGGTGGGGGCAGTACGACTCTCTGGGGGGAGCTGATTCCAGAGGGCTGGGGCCCCCACAGAGAAGGCTCTTCCCTAGGTCCTGCCAGCCGACATTTTTTGGTCAAAGGACCCTAAGGAGACCAACTCTGTGGGACCTGACCGGTCGCTGGGATTCGTGTGGCAGAAGGCGGTCTCAGCGATAATCTGGTCCTATGCCATGTAGGGCTTTATAGGTCATAACCTATATATTATGAACTGTTTTATTGTGTTGTGAGCCGCCGCGAGTCTACGGAGAGGGGTGGCATACAAATCTAATAAATAAATAAATAGACACATAAACAAACAAACAAACAAACAAACAAACAAATAAATAAATAACCAAAACTTTGAATTGTGTCCGGAAACAAATTGGTAGCCAATGCAGTCTGCGGAGTGATTGGTGAGATATGGGCATTTCTCGGAAGGCTTCCCTTGCTACCCGTTTGCTTCCTCCTGCCAGAGTGTGGCAAAAAAAAAGAACAAAGCAAAAAAACAGAGGGGCACAGATATGTACAGTGCTGGAACTCAGCTTCTGCACATGCTCAGAAAAAGAAAATAATTAAGAAATCCCCGCAAATCAAAAAATATTCCAAAAAAAATTTGGGGAAAAAATGCCAGCCCCAGTGACCGGTACCAGGCCAGAGACATCACGAGGGGCCGAAAAACAGAAGTGCTTCTGCACATGCTCAGAAGGAAAAACATTTAAATTTATTTTTTTTTATTTTTTTAAAGCCACCAAAAACAAAATGGTGACACATGTGCAGTGCTGAGAACCTGGCTTCTGTGCATGCACAGAAAAAGAAAAAAAATAAAGACATCCCAAAATCAAAAAGACATTCAAAACAATTTGGGGGGAAATGGCAGCCCCTGGGGACCAGTACGAGGCCAGTATGAGGCTACTGTTGTGCCTGGACTGGACTGGACTGGTAGGAACCGCCCCTGTTCCAAAGACTAGATCCCATGGCCAGTGCCGCCATCAGGATTTTGGGGCCCCATACAGCCTAAGTGTCTGGGCCCCCCCCCCCGCCATTTTAAAAACTACTTTTTTAATGTTTTTTAAGAAGATGTTAGATAATCATCTGAAAATAGCTGTAAATAAAACCCGATGTTCCCAGAATTAACTTTATTCATAAGATTATGATAGCAACAACTTGACCTTAGTTTTACTGGAACTATAGAATAATCATATAATAACCGCTGATGTTACAGGCCGCATAACTATATAAAGAAGGAACTGTGAGGATAACAGTTCAAAAGGGACGGGGGTGGTGTTTGTTATGGGTGTGTTGTTTTGTTGCTCTGTCTTATAAAATGCAAATACAAAATTTAAACAAACAAATAAATATATTGTAAAATGATAGATTATGTACTATCTTATTTTTTTAATGTTTACATAATAACTACTTTCTTAAAAAAAAATCATCTGTCTGAAGTAGTGTAGGATTCCTGTCTAAGCAGGGGGTTGGACTAGAAGACCTCCAAGGTGCCTTCCCACTGTTATTCTATTCTAATTATCCAGGGGGTTGTGTAGTTATCAGTGGTATTAAAATAGGAGCTGTTAAAAAAAAACCAAATACAATTTCATATTGCTTCACATCTCAATATCCTTTTCGATCTAGTTTTTACGCCCATCGGTGAACGCAGGTCTGAACGAGCCCGTGGTATCCAAGTTAATTTCAAAGTACACTGCTCAAAAAAAGGTGAAGGGAACACTTAAACAACACAATATAAACTCCAAGTTGTCAATCAGCGTTGCTTCCTAAGTGGACAGTTTGATTTCACAGAAGTTTGATTTACTTGGAGTTATATTGTGTTGTTTAAGTGTTTCCTTTATTTTTTTGAACAGTGTAGATCAGGGGACCCCAAACTTTTTACACAGGGGGCCAGTTCACTGTCCCTCAGACTGTTGGAGGGCCAGACTATTAAAAAACCGTGTGAACAAATCCCTATGCACACTGCACATACCTTATTTAAAGTAAAAAACAAAATGGGAACAAATACAATATTTAACATTTATTCTTCCTCTTTCTCTCTCTCTCCCTTTCTCTCTGTCCTTCTGTCTTTCTAATTCTCTCTCTCTTTCTCTCTGTCCTCTCTTTCTCTTTCTCTCTTTCTTTCTCTCTCTTCTCTCTTTCTCTCACTCACTCTCTTTCTATCTCTCCCTCTGTCTCCTCCTTTCTCTCTCTCTCCCTTTCTATCTCTCTTCTTCCTTTCTCTCTCCCTCTCTATCTTTCCCTCTTTCTCTCCCCCCTCTCTCTTTCTTTCTCTCTCTCTTCTCTTTCTCTCACTCACTCTCTTTCTATCTCCCTTTCTCTCTACCTTTCTTTTTCTTTCTCTCTCTCCCTTTCTCTGTCCCTCTCTTTTTTTCTCTCTGTCCCTCTCTTTCTTTCTCTCTGTCCCTTTCTTTCTTTCTCTCTGTCCCTCTTTCTTTCTCTCTGTCCCTCTCTTTCTTTCTCTCTGTCCCTCTCTTTCTTTCTCTCTGTCCCTCTTTCTTTCTCTCTGTCCCTCTTTCTTTCTCTGTCCCTCTCTTTCCTTCTCTCTGTCCCTTTCTTTCTTTCTTTCTCCCTGTCCCTCTTTCTTTCTCTCTGTCCCTCTCTTTCTTTCTCTCTGTCCCTCTCTTTCTCTCTCTGTCCCTCTTTCTTTCTCTCTGCCCCTCTCTTTCTTTCTCTGTCTTATCTCTCCTTCTTTCACTCACTCTCTTTGTATCTCTCTCTTTCTCTCTCTCCTTCTCTATCTCTCCCTCTTTCTCTCTCACCCTTTCTATCTCTCCTCTTCCTTTCTCTCTCTTTCTCTCTCCCTTATTTTTTTTCTCTCTCTCTTTCTCTCTCATGCACCACACCAGCAGCAGAGAGAGAAAGAGAGAGGTAGAGATCGGGCGCGTTACCGGGTGGTGGAGGCGGTGTGGGGCCAGACGCTGGGTGCCGGGGACGCGGGAGGAGGGCGAAGGGGTGGACGTGGCTGCTGCTTCTCAGCTGCAGAGCCGAACGGGGGCAGAGATCAACGGCGGACTCCGGCGCTGGGGCCATGCGGGACCGCTTATCCAGGCGGGCGTGGACCGGCAAGCCGCCCTCCGCTCTCTCTCTTTCTCTCTCATACACCACGCCAGCAACAGAGAAAGAGAGAGAGCGGAGGGCGGCTTGCTTTTTCTGTGAATGTTGGGAGAAAGAGGTGGTTTTTCCTTACTAATTTTTGGTAATAAAAACTGGCCTGCCCCTCAAAATGTTATGCATAGTCAATAGTCAATCAGAACCTATTGTCTTGTTTTAATTTGTATATACTGCAATAATTTTTTTCTAAAAAAAAAAGAATAGTCAATCAGAAGCATCTGTGATGAAATAGAGATTCATGACAACTTATTTGATAATACAGTATACTTATTTGTTTCTAAGCTGCCTCTGAATTTGCTTTTTCTGCTTCCATACTTAATCACATACAGGAGATTCTGATTAGGGGAGATGAGTGGAGAGAGTATTTATTGTATTGTCTCTTCTTATATGATACCGTGTTTCCCCGAAAGTAAGACAGTGTCTTACTTTCTTTTTATCCCCAAAAGCCCCACTATGTCTTACTTTCGGGGTATGTCTTATATTGGAAAAAAATTGTCGAATTTTTTGTTTTAACCATAAAATTAACATTTAGACACGGTGACATATGGAGGGGGGGTGGCGCGGAAGTGGGCAGGAGGCGGCGCTCATTAAGATCAGAGGGAGGTGGCAGACGTGGTGACATATGGAGAGGGGACGGCGCAGGCGTGGGCAGGAGGCGGCGCTCATTTGGATCAGATGGAGGCGGCAGACGCGGTGACGTATAGAGGGGGCGGCGCGGAAGTGGGCAGGAGGCGGCGCTCATTTGGATCAGACGGAGGCGGCAGACGCGGTGACGTATGGAGGGGGCGGCGCGGAAGTGGGCAGGAGGCGGCGCTCATTAAGATCAGAGGGAGGTGGCAGACGCGGCGACGTATGGAGAGGGGGACGGTGTGGACGTGGGCAGGAGGCGGCGCGCAGCTAGATGAGAGGGAGGCGGCAATACCCCCATGTTTCCCCGAAAGTAAGACATATGTCTTACTTTCGGGGTACGGCTTATATTAGCCGACCCCCCTGAAACCCCCGATACGTCTTACAATCGGGGGGTGTCTTACTATCGGGGAAACAGGGTAGGAATTCTGTATGATACTATTAAAAATCACCCAATCCATCATCATTTTTTTTCCATTAAAAAAGAAACAACACCATAAAACCACGAACTGCCAATGTCACAACTTGTTCTACTCAAGTTCCCCTGAAAAAACACTAGTCTTACAAATGTAAAAATATATACAAATTTTGTATTTTATATTATCCAAGATGACCCATTCAATCTCATAATGGTGCTGCTGTCAGGAAGCCACACAGGAACCAATCACTTGGCCATCTTTATCCATCACACAAGTGCCTCTAAAGATGGACTTTTCTGCACATAAATCCCAAAATGACCATTTTCTTCAAGCTCATACTCTCTAGATTGAAAATACACTGTCAGAATTCCCATGTATTGATCATGCTGTGTGGAAATATATTGAGTCTGCCAGGCATGGAAAAAGCTGCTGTAGAAAATGCATGCTAGTCCTGCACAGCTTTTTGAGCAAAAATAATTTAGAAGCAGCAGCCAAAATTGTGTTAGAGAAGCCCATGCCATTTTTTTCAAACGATTTAAATTAGCAAGAATCAGACAGTCGCATTGGAAACTGTTAATCTGCAGTTTTAAGAGAACATGGCTTTAAGAGAACATCACTTTAGTTATATCCAAGTCTTCAAAGAGGGGTGGCATACAAATGTAAATAATAATAATAATAATAATAATAATAATAATAATAATAATAATAATAATAATAATAATATCAAGCTGACTTGACCAAAGTCACAAAAGGAACACGGTAATCCTCGACTTGGAACAGTTAATTTAGTGACCTGCAAAGTTACAGCATCACTAAGAAAAAGATGACTTATGACCATTTTTCACAATTATGACCAGTGCAGCATCCCCATGGCCATGTGATAGAAATATGGGAGCTGGGCAACTGGTTCATACCATTGCAGTATCTCAAGGGTCGTTTTGCAACTTTCTGACAAGCAAAGTCAATCAGGGAAGCCTGATTCACTTAACAACCTTATTACTTAACAACTGCAGTGACTCACTTAACAACTGTGGCAAGAAAGGTCGTAAAGTGAGGCAAAATTCACTTGCAATGGAAACTCTGGCCTCTACTGTGGTCCTAAGTAGAGGACTACCTGTAGTCAGAACTTGGCAGTGATTAGAACCCAGGTCTCCCCGGGTTCTAGTCCAGCACCAGACCCAGGTCTCTTAATTTCGCGGCTGAGCAGGGCGCACTTGTGCTGCCGCTGCTGCGGCCGGGCGGGAGGCGTGATGTAGTCCACGCGGGGCACCACGTTGTTCTTGGAGGAGAAAGTCACGATGGCCACCCGCGTGGCCGTGGCCACCACCGGGAAGTCGGAGAGCAGCTTCTTGACGAAGCGCAGCTCGCTGAGGAAGTTCGCCTGGCCCACACTCGACGACTCGTCCACCAGGAAGACCAGCTCCAAGCGGTCGCTCTTCTCTCCCAACTGCCTCACCTGCCGCTTGAAAGCCCGCCCGAGTTTCTCCACTCCGCCAACGACGTCCCGGCGGCGCCCGTCTTGAACAGAGCCGAGAGCGCCGCTAGGGAGCTCAAGTTGAAGGGGCGGTAGAGGTTGCGCGGCTGCCCGGGCGTCCACGCCAGAGCCCCGCCGACCCACAAGCACATCCCGGTGAGCCACCACATCCCTCCGGGCTCGTCCACGGTCCACCCGTCTATGATTAAAGTCCTTTTTAAAAAAATTCCCTCGAGTTTCCTCACGTCGGGCCCGCGCCTTTCCCCCCCAGATGGCAGGGTCGAAATCTCAGTCGCCTCACCACGGCGCGCACGTGGCGAGGGCTGGCGCGCGTTTGTCTCGGTTTGGCGCTTTCCCGCTTAAAAATAAAATAAAATTATAATTACCCTCCTTTCGCCGCCCCCTTGTAAGCCCTTCTCTACCTCTCTCTTTCTCTTGCTGCTGCTGGTAAAGGCAGCCAGCCAGCAAAAGAGGGAGGGTACAGACTGGGCATGTGCAAGGAGCCGCTGACTGCGGGCCCCAATTTGCCCGGGGCCCGGTACGGCGCTCCCAGTAGTACCCATCTATCGGCGGCCCTGCCCATGGCATTTCGATATTAAACACTGTTAATTTGAAAATGCTGTATAGGTTTGTGATTAGCATTGTGGAATTTGACCACTATAAATTTGGAGGAGACCCCTGAGACCATCTAGCCCAACCCCTCCTCTCTGCAGCAATCCCAGTTAAAGCTTCTCTGACTGATGGCGGCTCCGTCTTTGCATTCAGAGAATCCACGACGGGGAGACTGAACTTCTCTGCTTTTCTGGCTCAGCTCTAAAAGAGCTCATCCTTTGAGGATATTTCTCTCTCTCGTTCAGCTAAAGTCTCCTCTCCTGTAACTGAGTTCATTTTTCCCTGTCTGACACCCTGGAGTAACAGTGAGCAATCTTAGGCTGGTGTGTGACGTGTGTCAGTGATCGGAAGAGGGCTGCATCCTCCCCTCCTCAATCGAGAGATGGTGTCCGTTGGAAAAGGGGCTCCCAGACTCCTCCTGATCTTCTGCTCTCCTCCTTCTTGTCTTTCCTCAAGGCTACGAGTGGCTCCTTTGATCTCTTCCTTGCCTTACTATTTTTTGGAGTATAAGATGCACTCTCCCCCACCCGGGGCGGATTCCCATTCTGCATGCACACAAGCAAAATCTCGCTGGGACACATAAGCGCAGCTCAACTTATGCTACCAATGCGCCACCCTTTTCCATACTGGTAGCAACCCAATATTGCTCCACCCCAAAAAGAGGGTGAAAATTTGGGTCCATCTCACAGACGCAATGTAGACCCACCCACCCGCCCACCGGCCCCCAACCTTTGGCCTCTGCCTCCCAGCAATTTGCCTCCTTGCAGCAAACGGTAAACAGCCTGTTTCAGTTTCAGCACAGCCTGATTAACACCAGCATCCACACGACCCTCAGCTGTTTCAGGCTGAGAGATTCACATTGCTGCCTCTGTGTGCCCCATTTTCCACCCCTTCTGACCCCCACCACCCAGAAAATGGAGCGTGCAGAGGCAGCAATAGCCTATGGCAATCCTTGCAGCCTGAAACAGCTGATAAGGCCGATCAAAGCAACAATTCTCTGCTTGTGCAAATCAGGCTGTGTTGAAGCTGAAATGGGCTGCTTGCTGCAAGGAGGCAAATTTCTGAGAGGCAGATTTTTTCCCCTTGTTTTCCTCCCCAAAATAGGTAGGTGCATCTCATAAACCGGAGCGTCTTATACTCTGAATAATAATGATGATGATGATGATGATGATGATGATAATAATGATAATAATGATAATGATAATGATAGTAATAATGATGATGATGATGATGATAATAATAATAATAATAATAATAATAATAATAATAATAATAATAAAAGTTCTGGTTTCTGGTAGAACTTTAGCTGTTACAAATAACTCTTACTAAATGCAATATTTCATAAACAAAGAAACTCCATCTTTATTCTCTTCCCTTCCATATTCTAAATACAGTTCATACTTTTCTTCCCATTATCTTTCTTATTTGCATTCCTCATGCATTCCTCCCAGCCTCCTCCTATTAACAAGATTTATGTACTCACAGCATGATTCAAAATCAGCAGAAATGACTGTAAAATAACACAAAATGCATTTGCTTGCTTGGGAGCTGAACGGAAACACCTTTCATTTTAGCCCAACAACTTTGAAACTCCACCCTTCTTCCCCACTGACTCCTTGACATACCAAATACATCACTCCAGTATTTAACCCATTCCTCCCCTTAATATCTTCTTCCAAACACCTGTTCCTTACGTTTTTGGACCCTTCTGAATTTAGGATTGACCCAGCGAACGTCTGATTCTTCCTCGCTAGATTCTGGACTCATAGCAACATCCTGTGGCTGGCCTTCCACCTGTTCTACTACCTGTAACCCCGGGCCCACCACTAATTCATAAACACTATCTGTATCAGAGTCCTCAAGTTCTTCATCATCCTCCAACTGACCAGGAGTATGTACAACAATAATAATAAATTATTAGATTTGTATGCCGACCCTCTCCGCAGACTCGGAAATACTGTATTTGTCCTTCCCTGAACTTGATGTAGATTTTTTGCAAATTCAGCTGATTTTGAAAAAGCGAGGAGATGGAGGCATGTCCCACACCCACCCACTTTTAAATGTCTACTTTTCAAAGCAGCCCCTCCCCTACTCACCCACTGGCAGCAACTGTGTCATCAGAAGGGCCGCTCAACCAGTGAAAGAAGCGCCACTGGAGTAGATGCTCCCAGGAAGATAAGGCCAGCGGTGAGAGGTGGGGCAAGGGGCGGGGCTTCATTCCACCACTCTATGTGCCTGTTACTTTGCATTGGTGGGCCATATCCAGCCCATGGACCATAGTTTGAGGATCCCTATATTAGAAACATAGATTAGGGATGTAGAAGTCTTCTAGTCCAATCCCCTTCTTAGGCAGGAAACCCTTCACCACTTCAGACAAATGGTTATGCAACATCTTTACAATTTCCAGGATTCGAGCATCGCACCTTCTGGTGACATGTTGTTCCACGGATCAGTTGTTCTGTCAGGAATTTTCTCCTCGGTTCTAAGTTCTATCCTTGTTTAGTTTCCACCCATTGCTCCTTGTCCTATCCTCAGGTGCTTTGGAGAATAGCTTGACTCCCTCACTTTTGTGGCAACTGCTGGCTCATATTTAAATGGTTGTCCACTAGGACTCCAAGATCCTAGTGATAATAGAGATATGCATCCTTCCATCCATCCACCCACCCATTTTTCAGACTATACGATGCACCAAGATTTCAAAGAGGTAATTAAGAAAAAAAGGGTTTGCCCTCTACTAGACCCCAGGAGCCCTCTGTAGACCTCCAAAACTCTCTCCAGACCTGTTTTCACATGGGGTGGGGATTTGGGAGGCCAAAAATGGCTGTATTCAGTGTATAAGATGCACCAATATTTCCCCCCTCTTTTTGGAGGGAGAGGAAGTTCATCTTATACTTCAAAAATATAGTATTTAGGAAGTCTAATGATAGCTGAGAATGACTTTAGGGTTGAGGAGAAGAGAGGCTGCCTAAGGAAGGATCAGATCAGACGGGAGAATCCTGCAGCTGCCTAATGGGAGAGAAGGAAACTCAGAAAGGATCCTGGCTAACTTTTCAATCTAAGAAAAGAGTTGGTGGGAGATTTGTTCTTTCAGATTTGCAACATTGGGTTAATGTCGCATTACCATCAAGTAGAATTAGCACATCTGGAGCTGTTTTCCATCAGGATGAACAGAGAGAAGATTAGCCTGACACCTTTCTTCTTGATAAAGCCCCATACTTTCTGGGAATCTACCTTTGGTTTCTAAAGAGTTTATGAATATTTTTTTCCCTCTCTGTTCATTTTATTTCTCATGTGCTCTAGAATCTTCTCTATAATTGACCAATTGTGTCAATTATATTTTCCTCTATATTTTGTCAGTATATAAGTGACAAACTTTTTCATTCACTTTTGAAGATAATGGCAGTTTTATTTAACCATATTTGGAGATCAGACAATTATAGAAGAAAGACTGAATGTGGGATAAGAAACCATGTTTTCTGTATTTCAAATTCCTGGATGTTCCCATTCTAGTTTCATCCCTTTCTGGAGAAGAATGAATTTTGGAATATTTCACACTTGCAACTGTACTTGGACCAAAATGGAGAGATAAAAGCAGATATGAGCATTGACAGCTACTTGGTTCTCCCCAAGGGGGATGTCAAGGAAGAGGATCTGGCGTATTTTATAAGAGAGACACTTTCTATCGACCAAAATGCTCTTTCACGGATAAAGTTGCTTAATAAGGTGGGAGAAATCTTGCTGTCTTTTCTCTGTTTTTCAAAGCCTGAGGTCCCATTTCAAGTGGTGAAAGCCTGGAGTCTCCAGGGTGGTTGGCCTTCCATACCAGTTGGTGTCATCTAATGGAAGTTCTTCAACATAGCAATTAAATGGAGATTTTTTGCCATGTTTTAATGAAAGCATTTGAGATCTTACTGGTCAGAGGTTTCTTTCTTCATCACAGTTTTATTCTACATTAAAAAAACTGAATGAAATAAAAGTTTCCTAAACCTTTTAGAGTAAACTTTATTCTCAGATTTAATATGAATATATCCTCATAATTAAATCATTCTTCTACTTTATTGTAATGTTAAATTCCAAAACCAAAAGGGAGGAATTAAATGAAGAATCTGCCAGTTGTTATATCTCCTGCATCTGTTTAGAAGTCAGAGATTTCATGTTTACTTCAGTGAAGACCAGAGACTAATTGTCTCCTGCCATTTTTACCTCTGTTTTCCATGGATGGAGAGTCCTAACGTATTTCCTAACACATTCTCTTTTTTCTACTCAGTCCCTGCCTGAGTCCAAATGTGTGGAAAGTTGTCATCCTGGATTTGTCAAGAGGGCTCGAGAAGGAGAGCCAGTTTGCTGCTACAACTGCGTCCCTTGTCCGGAGGGGACCTTCTCCACTCAGGAAGGTGGGTGACCCTGAGAAAAATAGGACGCTTGGTGGAACTGGATCCATCCAGAACATTTTCAGGAAAGTGCAAGTTAAAAGGCAGATTGAAGCAAACCTGTTTTTTTTAACCTGCACAATTTCTTATCTAAAAGGAATTAAATCAAAAAGACTTTGAAGGGGGGCTGGGAAGAGATGGGAGGAGGGGGTAGAAGACTGGTCAAGCTTTACTAACAGCAGAGGAAATATCTCTTCTGCTTTTTAGTTTGGAGAAGTGCTGCTAAGTTTACCTTTCTAGGACCATCTGAGATCTTTGAAACTTGATGAATTCTTTCAGCTCCACCTTCTGAAAGACCTGGAAATTCACTCTATGTTGGCCTCCCCTTGAGGATCTCTGAAAAGGTCCATCATGTGGAGTTGTGGATAGTTTTGTGGGGAACTCCTTACACAAATATTCTGCCTGTCATATTGATCCATCGATCAATGCAAATAGAGCTGGGAGGGACCTTGGAGGTCTTCTGGTCCAGCCCCCTGCTCAAATAGGAGAACCTATATCAGTGATGGTGAACATTTTTGGCCAATCGGGTGGCCAAACCAGTACATGCAGATACACATGCTGGAGCATTGGAAACTCAAAGACTAGCTGGCCAGCGTGAACATGCCAGTTTTGGCAATATTTGGGGCCATTTTCTGGCTATTTCTGGCTGTTTTTCAGGTCATTTTTGGTCCGAAAAATGGCGTGAAAACTGTCTTTCTTCTGGCTGTTTTCTGGACCATTTTTCAGGCTGTTTTCAGGCTGTTTCTCAGTGCTCCCCTGCCTGAACTGGAAATCAGAAGATCAGCTGGCAATGGCACAGATTCCCAGAGTGAGGGCTCTGCGTGCCACCTCTGAAACCCGTGCCGTAGTTTGCCATCATGGATCTATATCATTTGAGACAAGTGACTGTCCAATATCTTCTTAAAAACCTCCAATATTGAAGGACACAAAACCTCTGGAGGCCAGCTGTTCCACTGGTTAATTGTTCTCGCTGTTAGGAAGTTTTTCCTTAATTGCATATTGCTTCCAGATGTTATAGGATACTCTAGGCATCCTCCAAGTCCATTTTTACTGCCATGGGGCATGACTCAAGATGTTTGGCTAAAGATTATATGATTCATCATTAACCTCTAATAATGTAAGCTCCTATGAAGATTCTACCCATTACACAGAAAATAATTAACATTGTATGACTCCAGTCAACTTTATATACCTAGCAACATTTTAAAAATACTCTTCTTAGCTCTTTTGAATGAAATAGTTCAGAAATACTTATTGGAAAATGTTCCTGGAATTAGGTGTTGTCCAAAAAGATATTTATTGTAATGTAAAAAATCTATAAAAGAAATATTGCTTTTTATTTTTTAGATACTAAAAATTGCACAAAGTGTCGAGATGATAAATATCCTAATGAGCGCAGAGTCCAATGTATCCCCAAAGTTATAACCTTCCTATCTTATGAAGACTTTCTGGGCATCATTCTGGTCTCTTTTGCCCTACTGTTGTTCTTAATCACAGACCTTGTTTTAATCATCTTTATTAAATATCGAGAAACCCCCATTGTCAAAGCCAACAACCGGGACCTCTCCTACATCCTGCTGGTCTCCCTCCTGCTTTGCTTCTTGTCTTCTTCTCTCTTCATTGGTCAACCAAGGAAAGCCACCTGCCTTCTCCGACAGACAGTTTTCAGCATCATCTTCTCAGTTGCTGTTTCTTCTCTCTTGGCCAAAACCATCACAGTGGTGCTGGCTTTTCTGGCCACAAAGCCAGGAAACCAAATGAAGAATTGGTTGGGGAAGAGCTTGGCCAACTCCATCATCCTTTCTTCTTCTGCTGTCCAAATTGTCATCTGCTCCATCTGGTTGGCGGTTTCTCCCCCCTTTCCTGAATCTGATCTCCACTCCCAGCATGGAGAGATCATCCTGCAATGCAACGAAGGGGCTGTTGTCATGTTCTACGTCACCCTCAGCTACATGGGCTTCCTGGCTGCTATATGCTTCACGGTGGCTTTCCTGGCAAGGAATCTTCCTGGGGCCTTCAATGAAGCCAAGCTGATCACCTTCAGCATGCTGGTCTTCTGCAGTGTCTGGGTGACTTTTGTCCCCACCTACCTGAGCACCAAAGGGAAATACATGGTGGCTGTTCAGATCTTTTCCATCCTGGCCTCCAGTGCTGGTCTTCTGGGCTGCATCTTCATCCCCAAGTGCTACATTATCCTTCTAAGGCCAGACCTGAACACAAAGGAGCATCTCACAGCCAGAACAAATGTAAAAACATGATATATAACACCATTGTGATATTGGAAAAATTATTAATGTGATGTTCATTTGATTTCCATTTAGATAGTATGCAGGAGTCAAAGAAAAACATATCTATATGTTTCAAAGTGGGAAATTGTTGAACAATTCGAATTCTTGCAGCTCCGTCCCCTTTCAATAAATCTTGCTCTGTAAAATTCAGAGGAATTCAGCTGTTCAGCAACAGCTACTGAATGTGAAAGCTTATAGAAAAAAAATGTGGGCACTTGTTACTATTGACAACAGCTAAAAGTGTTTGTGAGAGAGAATGAGTAGGAAAAGAGATCAGGATGAAGCTGTTGGCAACAAGTGCCAGCCTGGTTGCCTGATCCTCTCCATGAAAATGCCAGAATTGTGTGAAATTCCAGGTTTGATCAGTTCTCAGCTTGGAAAGGAAATCTTGATTCCTCTTATATAATTCTTTCCTTTTAAAAAGGTTTTTTATTTTATATAATTCTTCCATGATTTCCTGATAAAACCTCCATTGCAGAAAGTGTTCAGCAGAACAGCTCTTTGGGATTTCAGTTTGAGATTCTTATTTTTATGTTTCTGTACTTTGCACCAAAATAAAAAAAAATAAAGTAAATTTTAAAAAAAGTTTTGTAATTAATTTTCCACTTTTTTTTCTTTCAAGCAGAGAAATAAAATAGCAGTTTTCAGATCCTTCAATTTTTCACTCTACAATATCTGCCTAAAGCATTTTCTCTGCTCCTCTTCCAAGCTTGTCTTGTTGGTGAAGGACAGGAGAAGATTTCCAGAGAAATGAGACCTTGAGACTCTCCCCAGGAGGAGGTTGAAGGGATTCTCTCTAAAAGTAGGTCACAAAAATTAAATGCTGCATAATATTCATCCAGGTCCAAGAAGGGGTTCAATAAGGGGGGGGAACCAGGGGGGGGGAGGATTCAAGTAATTTAACAACCTGTTCTCTGCCCTAATGATTTCTTCCAACAACCAGTTTGCCAAACTGCTCAGAAAGTTAACAACCGGTTCTCCTGAAGTGGTGTGATCTGGCTGAATCTCACCACTGATGGGAACATATAGATTTATGGAAGAGGCTCCCATGGAAGCTGTTCTGCTCTCCAACCACACAGATTGCTGATCAATTGGGAATCAATGTTTAGGTCTCAAAATGGCTCTGAATAGCGAATGGAATCCCTTTGCAACGTCCATTTTAAGGAGATAAGAAAAGCTGTGATGGATCAGATGAAGGTCAGTCCAAGATGCACAGTGACCACACAAATACCTCTGGTTCTCCCACGAGCAGAAGGTGGAGACCTATGGCTTTTCTCAACATGGAACAGGCATTTCCCCTCAATTTCACTTTCCTCCATCTCACCACACAGGATTGGACACCAAGACATCTTACATAATAGGAATCCCCAATTCTGGTATTCCACATAAATCTAATAAATTTTTTGCAAGTTTCATACTCCCAATCAAAAAGCACTTAGGCGGGAATGGAACTCAGGAATCTCCTGGTGATTGGCCCAAAGTCATCCAGGATGTTGACATGCTAAGGGAGGATTAGAACTCTGAGCCACATGATTTCCATGCCTAAGTGAGGATTAGAGTCTGCGGAGAGGGACGGCATACAAATCCAATAAATAAATAAAATCAAGGTAGACTTTGGCTGAATTGGAAAACATAGAGTGAAAACGCACAAACTTTTCAATATGTACCAAGCTTTACATCCACAATATGACATTGGCAAGTTGTACTTGCTAAGAAAAATAAGAGGCAGAGGGCTCTTGCAAATCCATCAAACTGTAGGAGAAGAAAAATGAAGTTTGAATGATTATGTGAACCACAGTACAGAAAAAATACTGCAAGCTGTGAAAACAGAGAACATTATAAAAACAACAGAAACAAAGGCAGAATATAAGGAAAAACTGCTGGTTGTCAGATTAAATAGATGGAAAACCAAAGCTTTGCATGGACAACACTTGAAAAACATTGAAGGAAAATGTGATGACAACCTTACATGGGAATGGCTTAAGTTGGGAACCATCAAGTAAGAAACAGAAGGTTTAATATTCGCTGCTCAAGAATTTGCCATGAAGGAAAAGATACAGAAATCCACTGACAATCCAAACTGCCCAGTTTGCAACGACAAAGTTGAAATGATTTCACACTTAATATGTGACTGCAGCAATATCATCCAAACTGATTAAGTAAGAAAGATTAGAAGTAACATGAGAAAATATTATTTCACTGAAAGAGTAGTAGATGCTTGGAACAAACTTCCAGCAGACGTGATTGGTAAATCCACAGGAACTGGATTTAAACATGCCTGGGATAAACATATATCCATCCTAAGATAAAATACAGGAAATAGTATAAGGGCAGACTCAATGCCGGATGGATAGCTGGCGGAGAGGGGCGGCATACAAGTCTAATGAATTGAATTGAATTGAATTAATGAGTAAAAGGAATAATAATAATAATGATGATGATAATGATTAATAATAATAATAATAATAATAATAATAATAATAATAATAATAATACCATGTTTCCCTTATAATAAGACATATTCTGATAAATGGGACAGGATATTATTTCAGGACATGTGTTGAAATAAGCCCTCCCCCAAATAGGCCCCTTTCCCCAACAACCTACATGAATCCCCTGTCCCATCTGCCACCCTCAAATTGTGCCGGAACATCTTACCAGAGTCTGGCAGCTCTCTGCTTCTCTTTCTCGGCCTGTCTTTGCTGCCACTCAGGAGAAGGAGAGAGAGGGGAGGGGCTGCGAGGGAGCCCATGTCTTATGTTCTTCTCTTCCTGGGTGGTGGCAGCGCATCCAGCTCCCCGAATCTGGCCTGCCGATCTTGGCCGGTGAAAGGGAGTGACAGGTGGGGAGGGGAGGGACAGCAGAGAAAGGAGACACAAGGAATCTTTCTCTCTTCCAAACTCTGCCAGAAATGAGCCTTCATGAGACTCATGGCACCTGCGCAGCCTCTTGGGCTGAAAGAGGGGAAAGATTTCTTGCATGCAGCCAAAAGGTTCCTTGTCCTGGTGCTGCGTCTCACCTGCGCTCTCCCCACCACCACCACCCGAAAGGTTTGTTCCCTGGTTGCTTCTGCTGCTGCGCCTGGCTAGAAGTTTGGCTGTCAGCTCAGGTTTGGTCGCCAGTTGCTTCTGCTCGGTGAGGATGGCTGAGGTGCTGCAGGTGTTGCTGCTGCCTTTGCTGCCCCTGTGTAGAAACATAAAAACATAGAAGATTGACGGCAGAAAAAGACCTCATGGTCCCTCTAGTCTGCCCTTATACTATTTCCTGTATTTTATCTTAGGATGGATATATGTTTATCCCATTCAGTTACTGTGGATTTACCAACCATGCCTGCTGGAAGTTTGTTCCAAGCATCTACTACTCTTTCAGTAAAATATTTTCTCATGTTGCTTCTGATCTTTCCCCCAACTAACCTCGGATTGTGCCCCCTTGTTCTTGTGTTCACTTTCCTATTAAAAACACTTCCCTCCTGAACCTTATTTAACCCTTTAACATATTTAAATGTTTCAATCATGTCCCCCCTTTTCCTTCTGTCCTCCAGACTATACAGATTGAGTTCATGAAGTCTTTCCTGATAGGTTTTATGCTTAAGACCTTCCACCATTCTTGTAGTCCATCTTTGGACCCGTTCAATTTTGTCAATATCTTTTTGTAGGTGAGGTCTCCAGAACTGAACACAGTATGGTCTCACCAGCGCTCTATACAGCGGGATCACAATCTCCCTCTTCCTGCTTGTTATACCTCTAGCTTTGCAGTCAAGCATCCTACTTGCTTTCCCTACCACCTGACCACACTGTTCACCCATTTGGAGACTATCAGAAATCACTACCCCCTAAATCTTTCTCTTCTGAAGTTTTTGCTAACACAGAACTGCCAATACAATACTCAGATTGAGGATTCCTTTTTCCCAAATGGAGGCCCCTCCTGGCCCCCTGCAGTGCAAGCTCAGCTGCAGGTGGGGAGCCCTGGCCATGGCCGAGTCAGCTCAGCTGTGACTGTCAGGGCTGCCCGGTGTCTCCCTGCTGGGCGCCTGGGAAGAGTAAGCGGGGCCTGTGGGAGGAAGGGAGGGCAGGCAAGGGTCCTGCGAGGCTCCCCTCCCCAGGAAGAGTCTGCTTCCATCGCCATCCCAAGATGGAGGGGCTTCATGGGCAGGCTGGCGGGGGCTCCGGTCAGTCAGTGCTGTTAAGGAGTGTGCAGAGTGACCTCTGACTGGTCCAAGGTAGAAGGACAAAGAGGAAACATGGAGTAGCAGATATCCAGCTGACAGCCCAGAGGTTATGATTCAGCAATACAATTCAGTTCCATTCAGTGTATAAAATATTATTTATTTTTGCAACTATCTTAAGTCAAGAACAATGCTAGTCATACACAATTACATCAGTCAATAACTCTCAGTGCATATACAATACAAAATATACAATACAAAACTTGTTCAGCTTACAAATACATAAACCAGCATTTAAACACACAGTTCTACAGCATAGTCAGAAAGACAAACAACAAATAGCCATGAATAGCAGAGAAAAGGAGATGGAGGGAGAGAGAGTCAGACTTCTGGCTCCTCTTATGGGAATCTGTAACACTAGTTCTTAAAGCACAACAGTATTCTATGACATGGAAGCCTACATTGTTGGTTTGTGTTATATATTAAACCAACTGGTTATGTGCATAGGACTAACCAGCGTTCGGGTGGGGGAGATTGGAGCTGAAGGGAGCAGGGGGAAAGGGGGGACCGTCACCATAGAATGGGAGGCGCACTCACAGAGCGGCCCCTGCTCTGACAGAAGTTTCGCAACCGCAGAGTCGGAGTTGTGAGAGGGGCAACGAAGGAGAGAAGCGCCTGTCTGGGATCTGGGGGCGGGACTTGCAAACCCCCCAGGGAACCTCCACCAGCGTCTTGGCCAGAAGCTGAAGAAGGCAGCCCTGTCCTCATTGGCTGGGAGGATCACCAAGGAACAGATGGTGGATGGCCTGGATTGCCCTTTTGCAAGGAAGGAAGCCGGAACTCCTTTTCGCTCTAGGACTTCACACCTCTCTGGCCTTAACCCTTGCGCTCCGCTTCCATCAGGCGTAGGTGATGCCGTCTCTGTCCGTGAACTGCCCGGTGTCAATTGGCAATGGGCCTTTCTCCTGAGCCGAAATGGGCCCATCAGTGACCCGTCATCCACTCCCTCCACCCGTCAGATCTCAGCCTCGCTTGGATTGTGATGCCAAAGAGGCAAAGGCGCGTCTCTCTTGCCTCCGGCTCGCAAGGGAGGCTGCCGTGGCTGACCACCAGGGGGCTCCCTCCGCAGGAGGTGCTGCCCTGGCAAGTCGTTAGCCTCAAATGGGAAATGAGCATGCGCCTGCATCTTTTCCCGGCCTCTGCTTATCTTGCTCCCCAACCTGCTGAGAAGGCACGGAGGGGGGATTGGAGGGAAGGCTTCCCCGGCGTCCGTCCCCTCCCCCACCCTTTGCACCGAGACACCCCCTTCCTCCCAGCCAAGGGGCTGCAAGGGGGTCTGTAGAATGTATTTATAGCTAAAGGGAAAGGTACACGGTTAAGAAAGAGCTCCGAAGTTGGAATGAATTTAGGGGTTTTGAATTAGTCTGCTAACCATCGAATGGACTTGGGGAAGGATAAGAGGGAAGAAGTGAAAGTAGATAGGAAGAAGAGAGGAGGATGTGGAAAGTAGGAGAGGGAAAGAGGGGGGAAGACGGCAGAGGGAGATAGAGGGAGGGGAGTAGTGTGAAATATAGGAAGAAAGCAGAAATATAGGAGGGAAGTATAAAAGCAGCAATTCAGGAGGTTATATTATGATATTTGGGATAGAAATATATCACTATGGGTGTTTTGATGATATGGTATATGTATGTACAGTATATTTGTGTATGTTTAGTGAAAAAAAAATATTTTAAAAAACCCCACACTTTCATTTCAGAGTCAGAAAAGACTTGGGGGCGACAGACACCCCCCAATCCAAAGGGAAGCTAAATCAGGAAGAGGCGGAGAGGATCTGCAGGGATCCCTCCTAGCCCAGCCGGATCCTCCCCTCCACTCGGCTCTCTCGGGAAAGGTGCAGCTTCGCTTTGCAGGAGAAAAACCCGATTTCTTGTTACGTTATGTCTTGTTATATTATCTGGTATCTTCTATAAGTTGCTTTTGTACATACATATTTATATGTTTTTAAAACTGTTCAATCAAAATCATTTTTTATTTTTAAAAAATCTGTGGAAAAAACGGGGAGTGAAAGGCCTTGGAAAGATCTTGGGCTAAATGACTTGGGCAGGGAGAGAGAAGGAGAGAGAGAGGAGGAAGGAGGGAGGGAAAATACAGGGAAAGGAGGAGTAGTAGGATTTAGCCGGTCCTCCCTAGTTCAGGAAGTTAGGAGTTTGATCCTAGGTAAAGGCAGATGTTGCTTGGACAGAGGTTTGGACTAGATAACCTGCAAGGTCCCTTCCAACTCTGTTGTTGTGTTCATCTGAACCGGTTGAATTGCCTGGCCCTGGCCCCTCCTCCTGGCCTCCCTTACTTGGCCCCGCCCTGCCTCACCCCTCCCCTCCTGAGGGTCTTCCTCCCCCTCCCCAGAAAATGACCAATCTCGAGATCCCATGGATCAGACCTATCTATGTCGCCAGGCGTGGGGCAACTAACATATCCCCCCCCCTCTTCTGATCATTAAAAGTTACGTGTGGGTATGATTGTAATATTGAGTGTTGATTGTGTATTACTGCTTGTTTTTTAAGTTAATGGGTTTTAGCCATAGTTTTAATTATTAGATTTGTATTTATATTGTGTTATTGTTGTTGTGAGCCACCCCGAGTCTCCAGAGAGGGCATACAAGTCTAATAAATTATTATTATTATTATTATTAATCATTATTATTAATTATTATTAATTACTACTACTACTACTACTACTACTACTACTACTACTACTACTACTACTATATCATTTCGACACAATCGGAGTCGAAGGGCGGAAAATCTGAAGGGGCTGCTTCGTCCAGACCTTCCGAGCAAGAGAGACGCGTGTTTGGAGGAAGGAACTCTCCTTTCCCGAGAGAGCCCAGCGGAGGATTCCACCGGGAAAGGGGGGAGGATCTGGGCAGAGAATCAGTCAGAATTATATCCCTGCAGATCCTTTCTGCCTCTTCCTGCTTCAGGTGAGGGCTTTCCGCGACTTCCCTTCGGATTGGGAGGGGGATTCTGTGACCCCCACCCCAAGTCTTCCCTTGCTGTGGGGCGCCTCTCCCCTCTTCTCCTCCAGCAGAAATCTTCTCTGGCAAACGAAACCCTCTGCAGCGCCACTGCATGATGGATGGGGGGAGGGCAGAAGGACGTCCACTCTCCCCTCCAGGGCTGCCATGAACTACGCCCCCCCCCCAAGACTGAAAACATCCCCCCTCCCTCCCCTCCCCCGCTTCTCTCGCTTCCCTCATGTGAAGTCCAGGGAAACTCTGCCCGGAGACCGATGACGCTGAAGAAAGGAGGATTCCCATTGGTCCTGCTTTTCTGTGCCCTCCTTATTCCGGAATTCCAAACAGACGCTGCCCCCTCCCCCCCAATGCAGCCCCTCGGTCTCTGGGGCTGAGCGGCCGCATCCTCTCCGTCCCTTCCGAAAGAACCGCCGGGGCTTTGGGGGTTCCTCGCACAACGGGCCTGGCTGGTTGTAGGTGGCCTTTCTCGGCGTTTCTCCAGCCGGGCGTCGCCTTGAAGCCCCCTTCTGGGCTGGGCATCCTTTCCGCGATCCCTTCGCTTTGCGCAGAGGGGGAAACGGCGGGGAATCCCACTGCCTGAGCCAAAGGGATCCCGGAGATCCTGAGACTTGGCTTTTCAGCTCCTTTCCCTTTCTGTCCTTTCTCTGTCTTCTTTTCCTTTCCCCCTCCCCCTTCATTTCCCTTTCCTTTCCCTTTCTGTCCTTCTATCTGCCTTTCCTTTCCCTTTCTTTTTTGCATATTCTCTCCTTTTTCTATCTTCTTTCTTTTCCTTTCCCTCCCTTTTCCTTTCTTTTGCTTTACTTCCCTCTTTTCCCCCTTTCTTTCTTTCTCTTTCTTTTCTATTCCTCTTTATTCCACACTTTTTCTCCCCCCTCTTTCCCCATTTTCTCCTTCTTTACTACTTTTTTTTCCTATTTTATGCCTTAATAATAAAAATAATAAAAAGGAACCTTTTATTTTAGGTTGGATTATGCAAATTTCACGAGGGAAAATGTCTCTCTGTGTGTGTGTGTGTGCGCGCGCGCGCAGCCAGATGCTTCCAGCCCCAGAGGAAGAATCCGCGGTTCTGCATGTGGCGGGGGTGGGGGCGGGTGTCGCGAGGAAGCGTTTATCTCGGCCGTTGGAGGTGGGAGGGGCCAGAACGAGGAACAGCACCAATGGGAATTTTGCCTGCCTGAGCGACATCGGCTTCTGTGCAGAGTCCTTTGTGGCTTCACCTGAAGGAGTAGAAAGAGAAGTGGGGAAAGTGGGAGAGGGGAGGGAGGAGTGAACTTGGCTTCTTCTCTGGGCGGAACCTGGGCGGGGCGGGACATTTAATCCACTTTACCCCCCACCCCAGCAACGGCCTTCAAGCTTCATTTTGACGTTGGGGGGACAAAAGGTGACACCTTTCAGCCCCCCCAAAAACACCGCTGAGGGGAGAGGGGTCCCCGAGGGGTCCCAGGCCCCATTCTGTCCTCCCGGGTTAGAGGGGAGCCCAGCTAATCCTGGGGAGGTTCAATCCTGGAGTAAAAATGGCATAAAAGCTGCTTGCTGGACGTGGAAAGGAGTTAATCTGGATTGGCAGACCGCTGTGTATTTTACCAATAAAGGGGGAGATTTGTTCCTTAGGGCTGGCCGTGGGTTATTTTTTCCCAGAAGGGAACAAAACAGGAGTGAAAAATCACAGTTCCTTAAGCCCTTCTTCCACAGGTGCTGAAGGAACCCTGCAATTCTCCCTTGATAACTGTCCCAGAAGAGAAGAACAAGAAGCGATCAAATGTATTGTGGGTTCGGGTTTTAAAATCCTGCCCTCGAAAATGCAGTTGCGTGCCGATTTCTCCGTCAAACACAAGAGCTTCGTCTTCCAAAATCCCCCGCCGCCTTTCTAGTGCGTTTTGCCGGCCCCTCTCACATTCCCTTCGGTTCCCTCCCGAACTTTAAGCCCCCCTTCCTCCTCTTCCTCCTCCACTGCTCTTCTTCACCCACATGCAACACGCAACCACAACTCCACACTAACAATATCCCACCCAGGTCTTCATCTTATGAACACGGGATTCTCAGATAGACACACACACACACACACACACACACACACACAAACAGGAGGGGGAGGCTTGTATCTCTATCCACCCAATGGGGGGGGTCCCCAAACGCCCCAGCCCCCTGCAGGGAACCCCCAGCAATGCCACCAGCAGCTTCTTTCCTGGAGGGAAATCCTGGGTTGGAGGGGGGTAGACAGCGGCCACCCGCCCTTTGCTTAGGGACGCTGGGGAGACCCCTTATAAAGGCGGGGTTCCTTCCTGGGGATCCTGAAGAGCATCCAAACGTTCCTGCCACCAAGTGGGAAAGAAGCCCCAAAGGAAAGAAATTCCCGCGCTGGCTGTGATTGTGGCTTGGAGGAGACAGGAAGCCCCCCCCCCCCCACCTCTTGCAAGATCCCTCCTCCCTGTCTCCCTCCCACGGCTGCCTGCCATCTGGTGGGACCCCTTTCCTGGGGGATGATCCTGCCGGCCCCTCCCTCCCGGCCAGACCCCCTTGCAGCTTCTTGGCTGGAGGGGAGGGGGTGTCTCGGTGCAAAGGGTGGGGGGAAGGGACGGACGCCGAGAAAGCCCTTCCTCCCTTCCCCCCGCCGTGCCTTTTCATCAGGCTGGGGAGTGAGAGCAGAAGCCGGTAAGTCAGATACGCATGCTCAGTTCCCTTTTGAGGCTAAGGAGCTGCCAGTGCAGCGCTGGGTGCGGAAGGAGCCCCCTGGTGGCCCGCCGCCATCACGGCGGCCCCCCTTGCGAGCCGGAGGCAAGAGAGACGCGGAACTGAGTTCTGACGGGTGGAGGCACTGGAGGGAGTGGATGACGGGTCACCAAGAGGCTCATTTCGGCTCACGCGAAAGCTCCAATGCCAATTGACACCGAGCAGTTCACGGAGATTCCGCATTATCTACGCCTGATGGAGGCGCAGCCCAAGCGTTAAGGCCAGAGCGGTATGAAGTCCTAGAGCGGAAAGGAGTTCCGGTTTCCTTCCTTCCTCGCGAAAGATCCTCCCATGTGGAATTTCTTCCTCCCCCCATCCAGGAACTACTGTGGTGAAAGCTTCTCTCGCGCATGCTCCGTTGCTCCTTTTAAGTTGCCGTTTTGCCCGGGAGGCTCGAAGGGTTTTCTCTTCAGTCCTGAGGGTGAGGGTGGGTTGTTGGTGAATATACGGAGGGGGTGGGGGCAGGCAATCCGGCCAGGGTCTTGGCCCCTCCCTTTTCCCTGCGCTGAATTGCTGGGGGGATTTGGCGTGCAGGCCCTGCTGGGAACGATAAATTACTCCTACAAATAATGATGCATTTGTGACTCTTAACTCTGGGGGAGAATTATCTCCGTCCCACTTTCTCATGACTCATTAAAATGTCAAGGTGATGAGCAATGTTCCCTCTAATTTTTTTGGGGTGTGGGCGGAAAAGTATAGTGTCTGAGTGGCACATTAGGTGAGTCCTTCAGGACTGGGCGGCATAGAAGTCAAATTTAATTAATTAATTTTCATGCCTGAGCGGAGCTATGTATTTAGCCAATAGTTAATGAATCTAACCATAGAGGTTCTCAAATTCTGAAACAGATTCCTAAAAAGATAAAAAAAATTATGCAACCCACTTTATGAATAAATTAATGTTTTCAATGGCATAAGGGCTAGGCAAGGAAATGCTTTTAAATTTCATGTTATAATGCATGTTAAATAAAACAATTACAGAATTGTATAATTTAATTTTCAAATATTTTGTTTAAATATGATATTTATGACTATGTTTTGATGGGATGAATGAACTTGCTTACTTTTGTTGACATCTGAATTTTATTCCTTGTTATGATCAATGTCAGATAATTGCAAAAAAACCCCACCCTGAGTCACAGAAGTAGAAATGCCACAAACCTTTATCAGCACTCTCCTTCAATTGATTATTAGGATTGGGTAAGAAGCTTTTCTGAAAATACCTAAAAGTGTTTCCATGCTAAAAAGCCAAAAATGTAAAAAATGATTTGGAATAGTAAATTTCACTATGAAAAAGTAACTCAAAAGATTATGGAATTATCAGTATGTTAGTGGAGATACATGACACAAACATTTCGGACAGAAGCAATGCACAGTAACATTTGTTATCATAATTTAAATGATTTAGTTGGCAGCTCATACACTTCTTACCGCTACTAAAAAAAGAAGCATAGCAATGCCAAAAATTCCAAATTTGATTATCATGTCTGAAACAAATCTTTTTTAAAAATTCCTACATACCACTTCCAAACCAATGTTGAACTTCTTACTTTATAGAGAAGAAAACAATTGCTAGCTTTGTTTTCCAAAACCCGTAAACATTGAAATAATTTCTGTCTCCTCTTATACATTCTGTGCAGTATTTAGGAGAACAGTATCTAACATATATGGGAACATAATTGTTAAACTTTACTGAGAAGTCAGTCCCTTGCTCAAGACAGCCTATCCATGTGAGCTGAGCATAGGATTACAAATACTGTCTTTCTAAATAAAACCATAAATGCAACTTTAACTACTCTCCATTAAGTTATACTAACTACATTCATAGTATACTACTACAAATAGATATGTTTTGAAGAAGCTGAATATACCACTACAAATTTTGTGAAACTAAAATACTTATAATGATATTGCCCAGGAGTTCACTTCAATTAATTTACTGTAAGGCAAAATTTATACTGAAACGTTCCCTAACTAAGAAATCCCACTATCAACTCAGTATCAATTGTCACACTTATTTATGGAGAGATATAGAACAAGCACTATACAAGCATATTCCCTTAGTGGCTTGACAATAAATATGTATACACATTTATCACATGAATACAAATGCAAAACCTGACTACTTCCCAATTAGATCATTTTGGTTGAACAAATAAAGCCATCAGCTTTTTTATTATTTGTTTGTTTTGTTTGTTTTGTTTTTTGTTTGTTTGTTTATTTATTTATTTACTTACTTACTTACTTACTTACTTACTTACTTACTTACTTACTTACTTACTTACTTACTTACTTACTTACTTATTTATTTATTTATATGCCGCCCCTATCCGTAGACTTGGGGCGGCTAACAACAATAATAAAACAGCATATGGTTTGCTTTCCTCTCTCGGAGCTTCCCCGTCCCTCGGCTGCCCACCGGCACCGGCTGCCCTCGGGGACCAACGCTGCTCTTAGAGAAGACAACTGGGCTGCCCCCCACCTCCCCCGCGGGGAGTGGGGTAAGGTCTTCACTCTGGCTCCCTTCAGCTTCCTTAGTCCACCGCTGCGGGAGAAACGGTCGCTTCCCGAAGGAGAAAGGAAGAGACCGAACTGCCGCCTTCTCCCCCCGCAGAGGAGAAACCGCCGGGCTCGAGATCCGCCACTGCCTTCCACAGAGATGACGGCGCTCCACCCCACTCCTCCCCCCACCGGATTTTCCCTTATTCCCCCTGCAAACAGCGTGGGGGGGGGGGGCTCAGCTTCTCACCTCCCGCTCACCGCCTGCTGGTTCCTGGCCGTACTTGTCCTATTCTGATGCCGGCTGTTCTCTCTGGCGCCCGGGCTAGGCGGCTCAGGGGACTGCGCGGCGCTTTCCCCCGGACCCCGGTCCGGCCTTCACGCTGGGGAGGAGCCAATTCAGATGCGCGCAAAGGCATAACTGCCATGCACTTTGAAAGTGCCGCCTTCAGCAGGGGAGGAGCGGGGAGGAGCCACGGCGGGTGGGAAAGCATAACTACGCGCACGTGGAAAGTGCTGCGCTAAGATCTCCCGTTGCCTGCGCGGCCGCTCACGCACAGCTTATGGGAAACAGTGCTGCCGGGGACTCCTCAGTCAGCCCTCTGAGACCCCCCAAGTCCCCCCTGGCTGTGGGGCTGAGTCTCCCCTTCAGTCACCGCCTGCAGCCCCCCTGCAGGATGAATGTATGGGGGGAGGGCAGGAGGAAGTCCACCCTCCCTTCTAGGGCTGCCATGACCTCCCTTGAGCTGCAGCCCCCCAAGACCGAGAATATTCCCCCTCCCTCTGCTTCTCTCTCTGCCCCTGAACTCTCCTCCCAAGGAGACTCTGCCTGGAGACCGATGACGCTGACGAAAGGGGAATTCCCATTGGTCCCTCCGCTTTTCTGGGCCCTCCCTCTTCCAAAGTTCCAGGCAAAAGCTCCTCCCCCCAATGCAGCCCCTCCATCTCTGGGGCTGAGCGGCCGCATCCTCTCCATCCCTTCCGAAAGAGCCGCCGGGCTTCGGGAGTTCCTCGCACAATGGGCCTCGCTGGTTGCAAGCGGCCTTTCTCGGCCCCTCCGGTTTTTCTCCCTCCGGGCGTCGCCTGAAGCCCCATTCTGGGCTGGGCAGCCTCTCAGAAATCCCTTCACTTTGGGCAGAGGGAGAGCCGGCAGGAATCCCACTGCCTGAACCAAAGGGATCCAGGAGATCCTGAGATTTAGCTTTCCAGCCCTTCCCTCCCACTCCACTTCACTCCTTTCACTTTCTGTCCTTTCCCTTTTCATCCCCCTCCCCCTTCCTTTCCCTTTCCTTTTCTTTCTCTTTCTTTTTTTCTTTCCTTTCCTTTCCCTTTCTGTCCTTACTCTATCTTCTTTTATTTCCTTTCACTTTCTTTTCGATTTCCTTTTCTTTCCCTTTCCCTTCTTTCATTTCCTGTCCTTATTCTATCTTCTTTCCTTTCCCTTTCTTTCTCTTTCTCTCTGTCTATCTATCATCTATCTATCTATCTATCTATCTATCTATCTATCTATCTATCTATTCATTGCATTTATATGCCACTCACTCTGAAGTGGACTCTACGCAGCTAACAACGGTTATAAATACAATACAAGTTTTAAAAAACGGTAAAAACATCACTAAAATAACGTATATAATAATAAAAAACCCATACATACTATCAATCTTAATTCCAGGCCTTCTTCTATCTTCTTTCCTTTCCTTTCCTTTTAATCTTTATTTCACCAATTTTCTCCCCCCTTCTCCCCCTTTCTCGTTTCTTTACTACTTTTATTTTCTATTTTATGCCATGATAATAAAAATAATAATAACGAGCCTTTTGTTTTAGGATGGATTGTTTGTTTGTGTGTGTGTGTGTGTGTGTGTGAGAGAGAGAGAGAGCAGCCCGATGCTTCCAGCCCCAGACGAAGAATCTGCCCTTCTGCATTGGGGGGAGGGGCTGTCACGGAGAAACGTTTATCTCTGCCGTTGGAGGTGGGAGGGGCCAGAATGAGGAACAGCACCAATGGGAATTCTCCCTGCTTGAGCGTCATCGGTTTCTGGGCAGAGTCCTTTGTGGCGTCACCTGAAGTAGGAGAGAGACAAGCGGAGATAGGGGGAGGAAGGGGGATCTTGGCCTGAAGAACCAACTGGGGCTTCTTCTCTGGGCGGAACTCTCTCCTCCAGTGGGTGAAGTCAAGGGAGAGTCTGCCTGGAGATAGATGACGCTGGAGAAGGGAGAATTCTCATTGGACCTCCTCCTTTCTGGAGGCTCACAATTCCTAACTTCGAGGAAACTCTATTCCGGGCTCAGCTGCCTTTCTACAATTCCTTCGCCCAGAGGGAACCGGCGGGGAATCCCCGTGTCTGAGCCAAAGGGATTCACAGGATTTTGGAGACAAATTGTTTTCCTGGGGGGTTGGGACCCTGGGGAGGGGAGGGGGGAGGCAGGGCGGGGCCAGGCAGGGGAGGCCAGAAGGAGGGGCCAGGACCAGGCAATTCAGCCGGTTCAGATGAACACATCCACAGAGTTGGAAGGGACCTTGCAGGTCATCTAGTCCAACCCCCTGTCCAAGCAACATCTGCCTCTACCTAGGACCGAGCTCCCAACCTCCTGAACCAGAGAGAATCAGCTAAATCCCACCACTCCTCCCTTCCCTGTATTTTCTTTTCCCTCCCTCCTTTCCTCCTCCTCCTTCTCTCTCTCCCCCCGAGTCATTGAGCCCCAGATCTTCCCCAGGGCTTTCACTCCCGTTTTTTCTATTCATTCCACAGACTTTGCCTGGGACTCTCTGGGGGTCTCTTTCAGCTTCTGACTCTCCATCTTTTTAAAAAATTATTGAACAGTTTAAAAAAAACATATAAATACAAATATACATGTGTACAAAACCAACTTTCAAAAGACACCACATGATATTACATAACATAACAAGACCTAAACAGTAAAAATTAATATTCATTTAGCAATGTTGCATATTGGTATATTTTCGGTGTATCTATAACACTTATTCATTAACTTAACTATATTCACATAATCCAACTCATTACAATTATCTCTCTCATAACATCTTGTCTAAAAGTATTCACCTTTCACTTTATGTCCTATATACATCACTAACTTTCTGGGGCACTTTGCCTGCCCCTCGTCTGCTGTTCTCACATTCCCTTTGGTTCCCTCCCGGGCTTTAAACCCCCACCCCTTCCACCTCTTCCTCCTATTCTTCCTCCCCCTCTACCTCCTCCACTGCTCTCCTTCACCCACAAGCCACAGGCAACCACAACACTGCACCAACAATACCCTTCCCACGCCATTGTCTTACGACCACGGGATTCCCAGATGGACCCATGCACAAGAACAGGAGGGGGGAGGCTTGTATCTCTCTCCCTCCCAGGAGGGGTCCCCAAAAGCCCCCCCCCCCGCCAGCCCTCTGCAGGGAACCCCCAGCAATGCCGCCAGCAGCTTCTTTCCTGGAGGGAAATCCTGGGCTGGAGGGAGGGGAGACAGGGGCCACCACCCTTTGGGGATCCCAAAGAGTATCCAAATGTTCCTGGCACCAAGTGGGAAAGAAGCCCCAAAGGAAAGAAATTCCTGCGCTGGCTGCGATTGTGGCTCGGAGGAGAGAGGAAGCCCCCCTCCTTGCAAGCCCTCCCCCTCCCTCCCTCCCCCGGCTGCCTGCAATCTGGTGGGACCCCCTTCCCAGGGATACTCCTCCCTGCACCTCCCTTCCGGCCAGATCCCCTTGCAACCTCTTGACTTGCAAAGGGTGGGGGGAAGGGACGGACGACGGGGAAGTCTTTCCTCTCCTCCCCCCTCTGTGCCTTTTTATCAGGATAGAGAGCAGAAGGAGCAGAGACGGACAAAAGGCAGTTGCGCATGTTCAGCTCCTCTTTGAGGCTAAAGAGCTGCCAGGGCAGCGCCGCCTGCTGAGGGAGCCCCCTGGTGGTCGGCCACGGCAGCCCCCCTTGCGAGCCGGAGGCAAGAGAGAGACACGCCGTTGCCTCTTTGGCACTGCAATCCAAGCGGGGCTGAGATCTGACGGCTCACCAAGGGGTTCAATTCGGCTCCCGAGAAAGGCCCAACGCCAATTGACACCGGGGAGTTCACGGACAGAGTCTGCATCATCTATGTCTGATGGAGCCGCAGCGCAAGGGTTAAGGCCAGAGAGTTGTGAAGTCCTAGAGTGGAAAGGAGTTCCGGCTTCCTGCCTTTCTTGCAAAAGCTCCTCCCACGTGCAATGACTGCCCCTCCCATCCAGGAGCTACTGTGGGGGGTCCTCTGAAACTGCCATTCGGCGCGCGAGGCTCGGAAGCTTCTGTCAGTCCTGACTCCTGAGGAGATGGGAGTGAATACACAGGGAGCGGGGGGGGGGGGGACAGGCAATTCCTTTTTCTCTGTGCTGAAGTGCTAGGGAGACTTGGCATGCAGGTACTGCTGGGGGGTTTTGCTGGGGGCTGCAGGGGGGGTGTCACCAAGGGACCTTTCTGGGTCCCCCCCTTTGGCAGAGATTCTTGGCGCCAGAGTCCTGAAGGTGTTCCTAAAAAGGCCTGACTGTCCCTCCCCCTGCAGGAAAGGAGCAGTGGATTCTTCCAGGGAGTGGGAGGAGGCTGGTCTGAATAGGGAGTGATGGGTTTTGTGGTCCAGGAGATTTGTTGGAGGCTGCAGTTGGAGCCCCCCTCCCCGCCCCACAGTCCCATTGGATGGGAAGGGCTCCAGGCAGCCCTGAGCTTCAGTGGGGAGGAGGAGAACCTTGGCCCATCCTTCTCCCTCTCAGGAGGGATCCCTGGCTGAATCCACGAGATTCTTTTACTCAGAGAGCCTGCAGGGACAGCCTGAATTGTTCGGGGAAAGGACTTTGCTTGGCCAATGCTGGGAAGACCCCCTAAAGGCCGGATTCCTTCCTGGGGCTCATGGGGACCCTCCCAACATCCCATAGCCTCCCATCTGCAGGGACCCCCTTCCTTGGGAGGCTGCACAGTTCCTCCCAGCCCTCCCCACTGCTAGGACAGGGGTCAATGAAGCCGGGAAGCCCTTGCCCCTCCCCCCTCGGAGCCTTTCCATCAGGCTGCTGAGCCAGAAAAGCAGAACAGGCAAAAGGCAGAGATGTCTTGAGGTTGCCAAGTTTGGGGACCCCTGTTTTAGACTTTGCCCCCAAAAGCGGTGCCTGAAATTTCCTCATGCAGTGCCGCCTTATAGGCCGGCCTTTGGCAGGTTTACAGAACAGGGTAGGTAAAAGAACTGAAGAGAGAAGTGGATGGAATCACAAACCTACTATCAAATAGTAGAACAACCTGTTCCTCTATCTTGGGAACTTTAAGGTACACGGACTTCAAGTCCCAGAATTCTCCAGCCAGCATTTAATCCCAGTATTTGGGCTGACTGGCATGCCTGGCTGGAGAATTCTGGGAGTTGAAGTCCACACACCTTTAATTTCCCCAAAATTCTGTAGAACAGAAATCATTGATGTGTTTTTTTGTCTTGCACAGAACACAAGAAATTCCATACAACTCACTTTGTGAGTTTGTTCTTGTTTTGGCTTTCTAAAAGAAGGGAAAAGACAAATGAAAGACTTCCAAGGTCCTTTCCAATTCTGTTTTTCTGTATTCTGAATTTCCTTACAGACATTGGATGATGTGTAAGACATTGTAGTAGTTTTCTTTCAAATATAAGAAGCCCGGTCGCAATATTTTTTTAATCACAAAGAGAATGTTTGCTAAAATACTTATATAGGGAAAGAAAAATTCTATTTGTTTATCTGCTTTTTAATTTGTTTGCTAATGCCTTGAATCTGTGCCAATTTTTTAAGGCACATGTTTCAATGATATTTGTTGTGATTTTTCCATCCCCCTTATCACTCACTTTAATTCCCAGCTTTTCAAACGAGAGTACGGATAATTGGTGTAACATCACTTTAGCTTATTCTTATTCTGCAATAGAAAATTTATTACTGATTCAGATGTAATACTATTATCCATGTTTTTTGTTTTAATTGCAGGAATAATTTCTTTATGTGACATGGAGTGTGTATGTATGAAAGCCCTGTATCTTTTATTTTGTTTTATTAGTTGAAAAATGTTCAAGGCAAATACTGCTCAAATATAATTCTGAATCACATGCAATTTAATTTCCATTTTTTTTAAAAAAAACATGTATAAATCATAATTTCAAATGCTTCCATTCGTCCACTTTTCCTTCCTATTATCTATATTCCTATTACAGTGATCCCCCGCTCGTTGCGAGGGTTCCGTTCCAGGACCCCCCGCAACGAGCGGGTTTTCGCGAAGTAGCTCTGCGGAAGTAAAAACACCATCTGCGCATGTGCAGATGGTGTTTTTACTCCCACAGCGCTAGCGAGGAGCCGAAGATTGGGGGCGGCGCGGCTGTTTGCCGCCGGCATGGGGGGCTTCCTGGCAGCCCCCCAAACCCAGGTTGGGGGTCCGGGGGGTGCTGGCAAGCCCCCCATGCCGGCGGCGACATTTTAAAATAGCCGCGCCGCCCCCAATCTTCGGCTCCTCGCTAGCGGGCAGGCAGGCGGCGGACAAGCCGTTCGCTGGCGCTGGCTCTCGGCGCTTTCGAGCTGAGTCCGGGAGCGAATTCGCTTCCGGACTCAGCTCAAAAGCGCCGATAGCCAGCGCAAGCGAACGGCTTGTCCACGCTGTCTCTCGGCGCTTTCGAGCTGAGTCCGGGAGCGAATTCGCTTCCGGACTCAGCTCAAAAGCGCCGATAGCCAGCGCCAGCGAACGGCTTGTCCACGCTGTCTCTCGGCGCTTTTGAGCTGAGTCCGGGAGCGAATTCGCTTCAGGACTCAGCTCGAAAGCGGCGAGAATGAACGGCGTGGGCGGGCGAAGGGCGGGCGGCAGCGAGGAGTTTGCGTGGGCGGTGGGGAAACTCCTTGCTGATGCCCGCTGCTCGCCCTCCCGCCAGCAAGAGGGGGAAGACCCAGGGAAGCCCCCCAGCAGCTGATCTGCCGGGCCCCATCTACGCATGCGTGCCCATAGAAAAAAAAGGGCACGCATGCGTAGATGGTGTTTTGACTTCCGGGTTCAAAAATCGCAAATTACCCTGTTCGCAATTATTGGGGACGCAATAACCGGGGGATCACTGTATTGTATATGTTGTGATTCAGCCTGAGGCTGCTCAGGGACTGGCTGCGTCTCTGCTGGCTCCATGCCTGGAGGAGGAGGACAGCGAACAGGAGGGGGCTGAGCAGTCGGAAGGGGGAGGGGACAGTCAGGAATGGGATGAGGAAGAACAGCAGGAGAGCCCGGGGGGGGGGGGACTCTCCCCAGCCAGTAGCTTGGAATCATTAGGTAATGACGCACAAGCTGTCATTGACATGCGACAGAGACGTTCAGAGCAAAGAAAGGAGCAGTTAAAGAACTATTATCAACGTTGAATTAGAAACAGCTGGGTTTGGGTGTGGTTCTCATCAGCAGGGTTTAAAAGGCAGGCAAGCCCTTGAAGCCATGTGGAGTGTTATCAGTTTGGAGTTACATGAACCTGCTTTGATTCTCGGCGTCTCTGATCTTGGCTTGTGGCCTAGCAGTCTGGAAGACTTGTGGGAGGCGTATGTTTGCTATCTACAGCTTCGTTTTGGCAGCAAGAATCCTGTATTGCTTCATGGCCTTCGTGTATATCTTTGAAGTTCCAGCGTTTTCCTGTTTGTAAGGACATTTTCTGTTACCTGTGTTTTCTTTGAATTATATAAACTGCTTTTGCCTTTTACCGGTGTGTCTGGCTTATCTTTTTGGGTTGGTTTTAGCTTCCAGAGTGACCCAGACAGAACAGTATACAGTAGTCCCTCGCTATACCGCGCTTCACCTACTGCGGCTTCACTTCATCGCGGGTTTCTGAGGAAGTCGATCGGCAGATTTAAACAGCCCGCCAAACTCGGTCAGCAGGTTTTTTTTTAAAAAAAAAATCTAAAATTGTAAATACTGTATTTAAATACTGTATCTAAAATAAATACTGTGTGGGAAGGGTTTATAAACACTTAAAACAATGAAAACTTACCAAACAATTACAATATAAATAGTTAAATAAGTACTATCAGTCGATAAATTCCCCATCGCGTTTTTCACCTATCGCGGCCAGGTCTGGAACGTAACACCAGCGATAGGTGAGGGACTACTGTATATGGACATAAAATAAAATAAAATGCTTTCTTAAAATGCATGCTCAGTTTCCTTTGGAGGCTAATGAGTCTGTGGAGGAAGCCCCCTTGTGGTCGCCCCTGGGCATGGCAGCTCCCCTTGCGAGCCGGAGGCAGGATTGATGTGCCTTTGCCTCTACTACCGCTCCTGTGGGTGGGGCTTGGTGGCCGTGGTATGGCTTGGTGGCATGGCAGGGGAAGGATATTGCAAAATCCTCATTCCCTCCCCACTCTAGGGCCAGAAAAGGTGGTATTTGCCATTTCTCCGAACTACTCAAAATTTCCTCTACTGGTTCTACGGAACCTGCTGGGTTTCACCCCTGCTTTGCCTCCTTTGCGCCACAATCCAAGGGGCCTTGAGATCTGACCAGTGGGGGGAGTGGATAATGGGACACAAAAGAGCAGCTCTCAGCTCATGAGAAAGGCCCAACTCCAAGTTCACGTCTTCTATACAATACTTTGGATCATGTATGCCTGAGAGAGGCAGGGGCAGCGCAAGGGTTAAGCACAGAGAGTTGTGGAGTCCTAGAGCGGAAAGGAATGCCCAGCTGGAATTGTCTCCTGTTCCAGCTGCGTTGGGCAACATTTGATTGAATTGGATGAATGTGTATGACTGTATATGGGGTGTTCTAACAGTTTTAGTAATTTTGTATAATTCTTTTAAAAATAATTTAGATTTCTTTATATATATTGTTGCATTTATGACGTACGCCGCCCTGAGTAGTCTCGAGAAGGGCGGCATAAAAATCAATCAATCAATCTAATTAATTAATTAATTAATTAATATGCTCGTGCATGCACCCTTCGTCCTTGGAAGCTGCTGCTCCCAGCTTTCTGCGCCTGATGCTGGGAGGCTTCCCCATGGCTGGGGCAGAGGTGGGTTCCTCCCCATTTGGACCGGCTCTATAGAACCGGTAGAAACTTATCATCCTGGATCACTAGAACTGGCAGTGACCCAGGCCTGCCACGCCCCTGAACTGGTTCTTTTGGCGCTGCCATAAGTGTGGCCATCTTGTTGTTCACTTCTGCGCATCTACAGCTTTTTTAAAGCACTGCACGAAGCACATGCGCACACCAGCAACTGTTTTCCCTTCTATTCTGCCTTTGTTTCTGTTGTTTTTATAACGTTCTCTGTTTTCACAGCTTGCAGTATTTTTTCTGTATTTTCTTTCACATAATCATTCAAACTTCATTTTTCTTCTTCCTCAGTTTGATGGATTTGCAAGAGCCCTCTGCCTCCTATTTTTCTTGGCAGGTACAACTTGTCGATATTATCTCATGGATGTAAAGCATGGTACATATTCAAAAGTTTGTGAGTTTTCACTATGTTTTCCAGTTCGGCCAAAGTCTACCTTGATGTCTAATCCTCACTTAGGCATGAAAATCATCTGGCTCACAGTTCTAATCTTCCCTTAACATATCAACATGCTGGATGACTTTGGGCCAATCACCAGGAGACTCCTGAGTTCCAATCCCACCTTAGTGTTTCTTGATTGAGAGTATGAAACTTGCAAAAAATGTCTCCGATTAATCTGGGATACCAGAATTGGGGATTCCTAGAATCAGTGATGGGCTCCTATGGGTAGGGTCCTGTACGCAGAACTGGTAGGAAAAAAATGATTTTTTTTCCTTTTTTTCCATTTTGGGCTCTGTTTTTCCTATGGCAGTAAATGAGGTTCACTATGTATAATTTCAGAAGAGCTGTGCATATGTGTGTACATACACATACAATTTATACAGTAGATAATGTATATTTTTGTGTGCCTGTGTGTAATATGTATATACACATAAAGCATATATACATAGAATTAACACACTCTGCATGGGGCTACCTTTGAAAAGTGTTCGGAAACTTCAGATCGTGCAGAATGCAGCTGCGAGAGCAGTCATGGGCTTCCCAAGGTATGCCCATGTCACACCAACACTCCGCAGTCTGCATTGGTTGCCGATCAGTTTCCGGTCACAATTCAAAGTGTTGGTTATGACCTATAAAGCCCTTGCTGGCATCAGACCAGAATATCTCCGGGACCGCCTTCTGCCGCACGAATCCCAGCGACCAGATAGGTCCCACAGAGTTGGCCTTCTCCGGGTCCCGTCCACTAAACAATGTCATTTGGCCGGACCCAGGGGAAGAGCCTTCTCTGTGGCGGCCCTGGCCCTCTGGAACCAACCCCTTCCCCAGATATCAGAGTTGCCCCCACCCTCCTTGCCTTTCGTAAGCTCCTTAAAACCCACCTCTGTCGTCAGGCATGGGGGAATTGAGATATTCCCTTCCCCCTAGGCTTATAAAAAATGTACGCGTGGTATGTATGTATGATTGGTTTCTTAAATTGGGGTTTCTTTTAAAATTAACTTAAATATTAGATTTGTTTATTTATTTATTTACTTACTTACTCATTTATTTATTTATTTATTTACTTACTTACTTATTTATTTATTTATTTATTTATTTATTTATTTATTTATTTATTTATTTATTTATTTATTTATTAGATTTGTATGCCGCCCCTCTCCACAGACTCGGGTCATACATACAGTCATACCATACATAAATTTTATAAGCCATGGGGAAGGGAATATTTCAATTCCCCCATGCCTGACGACAGAGGTGGGTTTTTAAGAGCTTACGAAAAGCAAGGAGGGTGGGGGCAACTCTGATATCTGGGAGGAGTTGGTTCCATAGGATCGGGGCCGCCACAGAGAAGGCTCTTTCCCTGGATCCTGCCAGACGACATTGTTTAGTCGACGGGACCCAGAGAAGACCAACTCTGTGGGACCTAACTGGTCACTGGGATTCATGCAGCAGAAGGCAGTCTCAGAGATATTCTGGTCCGATGCCATGAAGGGCTTTATAGGTCATAGCCAACACTTTGGATTGTGACCGGAAACCAATCGGCAACCAATGCAGACTGCGGAGTGTTGGTGTGACATGGGCATATTTAGGAAAGCCCATGATAGCTCTCGCAGCTGCATTCTGCACGATCTGGAGTTTCCTAACACTTTTCAAAGGTATTGTTTTATTACTGTTGTTAGCCGCCTCGAGTCTACGGAGAGGGGCAGCATACAAATTAAATAGATAGATAGATAGATAGATAGATAGATAGATAGATAGATAGATAGATAGATAGATAAATAGATAGATAGATAGTATATTTTGGATGTTCAGTAATAGTAAATAGATAGGGAAATTGTGTCCCTTTGAGGCAAGGAGAGGCCAGGCACCCTAACCCAAATTCTTCATGTAAGTGACGTCACATTGACCAATTTTAAGTCAGTCACATGACCTTTAAGCTACCCCTTGGTCCCATGGCTGGCAAGCCACACTCACAAAATAAAGGTGAGTGTGTTAGTAAAATTTTTTGCAGCCCTTCACTGCCTAGAATGTAAGATGGCTGAGTGTCCAATCTTGTGTGGTGAGATGGAGGGAAGTGAAATCGAGGGAAAATGCCTGTTCCATGTTAGGCAAAGTGATAAATCTCCACCTTCTGCTTGTGGGAGAACCAGAGTTGTTTGTGTGATCACTGTGCATCTAGGACTGACTTTCATCTGATCCATCAGAGCTTTTCTTATTTCCTTAAAATGGAAGTTGCAAAAGAATTTCATTTACTATTAGGAGTAATTTTGAGACCTAAACATTGATTCCCAATTGATCAGCAATCTGTGTGGTTGGAGAGCAGAACAGTTTCCATGGGAGCCTCTTCCATAAATCTATATGTTCCCACCAGTGGTGGATTCAGCCAGTTTGCACCACTTCGGGAGAACCGGTTGGTAACTTTCTGAGCAGTTTGGCAAACTGGTTGTTGGAAGAAATCATTAGGGCAGAGAACAGGTTGTTAAATTACTTGAATCCTCCCCCCCTGGTTCCCCCCCTTATTCACCCCCTTTTTGGACCTGGATGAATATTATGCAGCATTTAATTTTTGTGACCTACTTTTAGAGAGAATCCCTTCAACCTCCTCCTGGGGAGAGTCTCAAGGTCTCCTTTCTCTGGAAATCTTCTCCTGTCCTTCACCAACAAGACAAGCTTGGAAGAGGAGCAGAGAAAATGCTTTAGGCAGATATTGTAGAGTGAAAAATTGAAGGATCTGAAAACTGCTATTTTATTTCTCTGCTTGAAAGAAAAAAAGTGGAAAATTAATTACAAAACTTTTTTTTAAATTTACTTTATTTTTATTTTTTTTTTGGTGCAAAGTACAGAAACATAAAAATAAGAATCTCAAACTGAAATCCCAAAGATCTGTTCTGCTGAACACTTTCTGCAATGGAGGTTTTATCAGAAAATCATGGAAGAATTATATAAAATTAAAAAACCTTTTTAAAAGGAAAGAATTATATAAGAGGAATCAAGATTTCCTTTCCAAGCTGAGAACTGATCAAACCTGGAATTTCACACAATTCTGGCATTTTCATGGAGAGGATCAGGCAACCAGGCTGGTACTTGGTGCCAACAGCTTCATCCTGATCTCTTTTCCTACTCATTCTCTCTCACAAACACTTTTAGCTGTTGTCAATAGTAATAAGTGCCCACATTTTTTTCTATAAGCTTTCACATTCAGTAGCTGTTGCTGAACAGCTGAATTCCTCTGAATTTTACAGAGCAAGATTTATTGAAAGGGGACGGAGATGCAAGAATTCGAATTGTTCAACAATTTCCCACATTGAAACATATAGATATGTTTTTCTTTGACTCCTGCATACTATCTAAATGGAAATCAAATGAACATCACATTAATAATTTTTCCAATATCACAATGGTGTTATATATCATGTTTTTACATTTGTTCTGGCTGTGAGATGCTCCTTTCTGTTCAGGTCTGGCCTTAGAAGGATAATGTAGCACTTAGGGATGAAGATGCAGCCCAGAAGACCAGCACTGGAGGCCAGGATGGAAAAGATCTGAACAGCCACCATGTATTTCCCTTTGGTGCTCAGGTAGGTGGGCACAAAAGTCACCCAGACACTGCAGAAGACCAGCATGCTGAAGGTGATCAGCTTGGCTTCATTGAAGGCCCCAGGAAGATTCCTGGCCAGGAAAGCCACTGTGAAGCAGATGGCAGCCAGGAAGCCCATGTAGCTGAGGGTGATGTAGAACATGACAACAGCCCCTTCGTTGCATTGCAGGATGATCTCTCCATGCTGGGAGTGGAGGTCAGATTCAGGAAAGGGGGGAGAAACTGCCAACCAGATGGAGCAGATGACAATTTGGACAGCAGAAGAAGAAAGGATGATGGAGTTGGCCAAGCTCTTTCCCAACCATCTGTTCATTTGGTTTCCTGGTTTTGTGGCCAGAAAAGCCAGCACCACTGTGATGGTTTTGGCCAAGAGAGAAGAAACGGCAACTGAGAAGATGATGCTGAAAACTGTCTGTCGGAGAAGGCAAGTGGCTTTCCTTGGTTGACCAATGAAGAGAGAAGAAGACAAGAAGCAAAGCAGGAGGGAGACCAGGAGGATGTAGGAGAGGTCCCGGTTGTTGGCTTTGACAATGGGGGTTTCTCGATATTTAATGAAGATGATTAAAACAAGGTCTGTGATTAAGAACAACAGTAGGGCAAAAGAGACCAGAATGATGCCCAGAAAGTCTTCATAAGACAGGAAGGTTAGAACTTTGGGGATACATTGGACTCTATGCTCATTAGGATATTTATCATCCGGACACTTGGTGCAATTTTTAGTATCTGAAAAATAAAAAGCAATATTTTGTTTTTTAACATTACAAGAAATACCGTTTTGGGACAACACCTAATTCCAGGAACCTTTTCCAAGATATATTTCTAAATAATTCAATTCAAAAGAGCTAAGAATTATAGCTAGATATATGAAGTTGAGGGGAGTCATAGGATGCTAATTATTTTCTGTGTAAAGTGTAGAATCTTCATAGGAACTGTTATGCTGGACCCTTAGCAATTAGCCTCCAGTGAGTTTGGAATGAAATTCAAACACATGCACAGACACAGAGGAAATGAAAGTAAGTTTATCAAACAGTTTTGTGAGCACACACTCTAGAAAGAGCCAAATTTCTCCTACCCAGAAAAAAATCCTTGAATGCGGCAAAAGTCAAAACAAAAGAGCAGTTAAGGCAGCTGTAAATCTCCACAGCCACCCACGCCAATGAGTCCTCAAGAGTTATTTAACTATGAAGTGTCCAAAGTTCAGTAGAATTATATGGACATTATAATGGACATTATATGGACATTCAGTGGAATTATATGGACATTAGCAATGGTCTCCCCAATGCCCGTAATTTATCACAAAACACATTAACATAATTGCCCCTTGAACAGGTGTGCTCACTTATCTTCTGAGACGCCTGTGCAGCTGGTCTCTTGTCATAAGCCTGTGCACACGGGCATCCCCAAGTGGGTCTTTCCTCTGATTCTGATGACTCACTAATTGGAGCACTGATTGGTGGGCTGGGTCACCCATCTCTCTGTCTGACTAAACTCCCCCACCGTCTGTCCCTTGCTGTGAATCAACTTCACTGTCTGATTCTGCTGGCAAGAAAACAGGTCTCCAATAAGGATTCCCCTAAATCAACACCCAAATTCCCTGCTGCAGAAGCTGGCCCAGAACCAACCACAACAGGAACCTTCCTTAATAGAGGTTAATAATGAATCCGAACATCTTTTTCGGCAAATATCCTGAGTCCTGATGGTGGTGAATATATGGAACTTGGTGAGAACAGTGAGAACAATTAACCAGTGGAACAGCTGGCCTCCAGAGATTTGGGGTTCTTCATTATTGGAGGTTTTTAAGAAGAGACTGGAATGAAATGGTATAGGTCCATGCAGTGAAGGGCTACCAAAACTTTACTTCCACATTGTGGGTGTGGCTTATCCTGCATTTTCTTTCAACATTTTTCAGTGCAAATTGGGTGCTCAAGGATGGAGCTCCATTTTTGCTACCACACTGTGTTCCCCCCTGTCCAGGCAGTGGCCCATCCCTGGGTCCATGATGGTAAACTATGGCATGGGTGCCAGAGGTGGCACTCAAATCCCTCACTGTGGGGACATGTGCCATTGCCAGCTGATCTGATTTCCAGGCACTGCAGCACTGGGAAACAGACTGAAATTGGCCTGAAAAATGGTCCAGGAAACAGCCAGAAGAAAGACAGCTTCCAGGCCATTTTCCAGACCAAAAATGACCATAAAAACAGCCAGAAAATGACCCCCCAAATGGCCAAAACAGGCATGTGCAGGCTGGCCAGCTGGCCTTTGAGTTTCCAATGCTCTAGCATGTACATCTGTATGTTCTGATTTGGAGATTTGGTGCTGAAAAAGTTCGCCATCACTGGTATAGGTTCTCCTGTTTGAGCAGGGGGCTGGACTAGAGTACTTCCTAGGTCCCTTCCAGCTCTATTTGATTGATCAATTGAACAATATGACTGGCAGAATATTTGTGTAATGAATTCCTCCCATTACTCTCCACAACACTACATTGTGGATCTTCTCAGTGATCTTCAAGGGGAGGCCAATATCCAGTGAATTGCCAGGTCTTTCAGAAGGTGGACCTGAAAGAATTCATCAAGTTTCAAAGATCTCAGATGTTCCTAGAAAGGTAAACTTAACAGCATACATCTAAACTAAAAAGTGTAAGAGATATTTACTCTCCTGTTAGTAGAGGAACAATGGCTGGAAGCTGACCAAGGAGAGATTCAACCTAGAAGTAAGGAAGAACTTCCCGACGGTCAGAGCGATCAACCAGTGGAACAACCTGCCTGCAGAGGTTGTGAACTCCCCAACTCTGGACACTTTCAAGAGGAGATTGGACTGCGATTTGGCTGGGGTGCTTTAGGATTCCTGCTCAGGCAGGGGGTTGGACTTGATGACCTGCATGGTCCCTTTCAACTATATCAATCAATCAATCAATCAATCAATCAATCAATAAGCTTGCTCAGTCTGCCACCCCCTCCTCCCATCTCTCCCCAACCCTCCTTCAAAGACTTTTTGATTTTACTTCCTTTTAGATAAGAAATTGTGCAGGTTAAAAATAAAAAACAGGTTTGCTTCAATCTGCCTTTTAACTTGTACTTTTATGAAAAATGTTCTGGATGGATCCAGTTCCACAAAGCCTTCTATGTTTCTATCACAGGTATAGCTTCTCCTATTTGAGCAGGGGGCTGGACTAGAAGACCTCCAAGGTCCCTTCCAGCTCTATTTTCATTGATCGATGGATCGATACGACATCCAGAATATTTGTGTAAGGAGTTCCCCCCAAAACTATCCACAACACCACATGATGGACCTTCTCAGTGATCCTCAAGGGGAGGCCAATATACAGTGAATTGGAAGGTCTTTCAGAAGGTGGAGATGAAGGAATTCATCAAGTTTCAAAGATCTCAGATGTTCCTAGAAAGGTAAACTTAGCAGGACTTCTCCAAACTCAAAAGCAGAAGAGATATTTCCTCTGCTGTTAGTAAAGATTGACCAGTCTGCCACCCCCTCCTCCTGTCTCTTCCCAGCCCTCTTTCAAAGTATTTTTGATTTACTTCCTTTTAGATAAGAAATTGTGCAGGTTAAAAATAAAGATCTATCTTTTAACTTGCACTTTCATGAAAAGATTCTGGATGGATCCAGTTCCACAAAGCCCTCCATTTTCCTCAGGGTCACCCACCTTCCTGAGTGGAGAAAGTCCCCTCCGGACAAGGAACGCAGTCGTAGCAGCAAACTGGCTCTCCTTCTCGAGCCCTCTTGACAAATCCAGGATGACAACTTTCCACACATTGGGACTGAGGCAGAGACTGAGCAGAAAAAAGGGAATGTGTTAGGAAATACGTTAGGACTCTCCATCTATAGAAAATGTAGGTAAATATGGCAGGATACAATTAGCCTCTGGTCTTCATTGAGTTCTTCTAAACAGATGCAGGAGATTTAACAAGGGGCAGATTCTTCATTTAATTCCTCCCTTTTGCTTTTGGAATTTAACATTACCATAAAGTACTTTTCTATTTAATAAAGTCTGATGGAATTGCAGAAAAAAGATTTAAGTATTGTTGTGGTTAGCTCTGGCCCAGCTCCTGCCCCAAGAACTGTGGATGTGGGGGAGACATCCACATGCTGCAGGCCTGTTTTGCCGCTCTCCTGGTGGAATTTGCTGATGAAGACTCCTCTGACCAAGAAGACATGAGTGACAGGGAGGAGGAGAGTGTGGCAGACAGCTCAGAAGGAGATCAATTATCTAGCTCCTCCTTGGATTCAGAACAAGAGTTAATGATACAGCCACGCATGCGGAGAGCGATGCATAGGCAGCAACAACTGAGAGATTAGTATCAAAGAAAATGAGGCCACCTGTGGTTGGGTGGGGCTGTGGTGATTAGTGAGGCTGCTATAAATAGCAGCCTGTGGGTTTGGCCATTGTGGAGGATTATCTGATCGTTTTGTTTCGTGATTGCTTTGCTGACTTTGACTTTTTGTGTGCTGCTTTTCCCCCGCTTTGAAACTAAACCAGAGAAAAGTGTGTTTCACTTTGTGAAAGAAGAAGGACTGTGAATTGCCTCACAGCTGCAAGCTAAGTATCACAGAACTGATAAGGGACGTGCAAATTACCAGTTTGTTTGGAGACAAGTGCTCTTTTCTATACAAAAAGAGGGCTTCATTTACATTATTTGCATTTTCGGTATAAAGAACATTGTTTTGAATTTTCAAACGTGTGTGTGTCTGAAATTGTATCTGTGCATTTTTGGGAGGATCCTACCAGAGAGCTCGACAGAACAAGTATGAGGATATATTCACATTAAATCTGAGAATAAAGTTTACTGTAAAAGGTTTAGGAAACTTTTATTTCATTCAGGTTTTTTAAAATGTAGAATAAAACTGTGATGAAGAAAGAAATCTCTGACCAGTAAGATCTTGAAAGATTTACATAAAACATGGCAAAGCTGCTCCTATCTATTGAAGAACTTCCATTACATGACACCAACTGGCATGGAAGGCCAACCACCCTGGACACTCCAGGCTTTCCCCACTTGAAATGGGACCTCAAGCTTTGGAAAACAGAGAAAAGACATCAAAATTCCTCCTACCTTATTAAGCCGTGAAAGAGCATCTTGGTCGATAGAAAGTTTCTGTCTTATAAAATGCCCCAGAATCTTGTACGTGACATCCTGATTGGGGAGAACCAAGTAGCCATTAATGCGCAGATCTGCGATTATCTCTCCATTTTGGTCCAAGTACAGTTTTTCCTCAGAAATATTCCAATATTCATTCTTCTCCAGAAAGGGATGGAACTAGAATGGGAACATCCATGAGTTTGAAGTACAGAAAACTGTTTCTTATCCTGCATTGAATCTTTGTTTTACAATTATTTAATCTCCAAATTTTATTTAAAAATGATACTGCCACTATCTTCAAAAGTGAATGAAAAAGGTTGAGAAAAATATTCAATCATTTAGTGGCAAAATATATTGAAAATATAATTGACACAATTGGTCAATTATAGGGAACATTCTAGGGCAGATGACAAATAAAAGGAACAGAGGGAGAGAAAAAAGAGGATTCATAAACTCTTCGAAAACCACAGGTAGATTCCCAGAAAGCATGGGGGTTTATGAAGAAGAAAGGTGTCAGGCTAATCTTCTCCCTGGTCATCCTGATGGAAAACACCTCCAGATGTGCTAATTCTTCTTGATTACAATGCAACATTAACCAAATGTTGCAAATCTGAAAGTTCAAATCTCCCACCAACTTTTTTTTTTCAGCCTGAGAAGTTAGCCAAGATCCTGTTTGAGTTTCCTTCTCTCCCATTATGCAGCTGCAGGATTCTCCCTCTGATCTGATCCTTCCCTAGGCAGCCTCTCTTCTCCTCATCCCTACAGTCATTCACAGATACCATTACACTTCCTAAATACCATATTTTTGGAGTATAAGACACACTTCTTCTCCCCCCCCAAAAAAGAGGGTGGAAATGTTGGTGCATCATATACACCAAATACAGCCATTTTTGACCTCCCGAAGCCCCGCCCCATGTGAAAACAGGTGCGCCGAGGGTTTGGGAGGTCTGCAGAGTGCTCCTGGGGGCTATCAAAGGGCAAAACCTTTTTTTCTTACTCACCTCTTCGAATTCTTGGTGCAAAAAATACACTGGATTATGGGAACGCTGGTGATAGAACTGGATTTCAGTAAAGGACTCACAAACAATTGTGTGATGTGATTAGAAACCTGAGGGGTGGATGGTATGAGGGGTTTCCAACCCCCCACCAGTGGGTCGACCTCGGGGATGAAAGAAGGCAACGCACACAGGATTGGTTCAAAGTGACTCATTGCTCCAGAGATTGCGGGTTGCGAGTCCCTCCTTGGTGCAAAATATATACTAGATTATGGGAACTCTGGTGATAGAACTGGATTTCAGTAAAGGAGTCACAAACAACTGTGTGATGTGATTGGGAACCTTAGGGTTGGGTGGTATGATAACTAAGTGGACAAGAACTGTCTTCAAAATAATCAATTTGGTCATCAATTTTTGATGTGATTTAAAAATATAAATCTCTCAATTTACAAGCCTTATTTGAAAGGTCACTTTAAAAGTTTGATATAATAACAATTGTCTTAAATAAATTTAAAGATGATAATAAGAAGCAAGCAACAATTGTTGAATCGGATGGATTGGATGGCCAAATGGACTGGAACTTAATTTGCTGATGGCATCCCTGAAAAAGGAATCTGCTTTGAAGGCAGGATGCTGGGAGATAGCTAGATAGGAGAGAACTGATAACTGATGATATGAATCCTTTCAAGATGATTGAGGAAGATGGGGGAATGGACTTCTCATATTTAACTGGAAAACAAATCTTAAGAGTTGTCATGTTTAAATTTACAGGAACTCCTATGAATTTGGGGAGTGGAATGTAGTTGTTGGAATAGATCCTAATTAAAATTTGAAGGGCAAGTATTAATATTAAGAATGGAACAAAGATATTTAATCATTGGATGGATCCGATTCTGGATGGATCAGAGATAATGATTGTGGCCTATGGTAGATAAGAAACTCCCGTAACTTCAATGTAAAATGTAAAAAACCCTAAAAAGAATTCCAAGCAATTTATTTATTTATTTAATATTTTTTTTATTATTTTATATGACTTACAAACATTTAGACATCAAACAATACAACATTAAACATTTACACTTGATATATTTACAAGATTTATTTTTAACAATTCTATTAACTATACCTTTTTCTTAATTTCCACCCAGTTGTAAATTTTTCCCCACACTTTGTAATAGTCCTTATTTTGTTGGTTTTGAATTTCGTATGTTAATTTGCTAAATTTGGTGCAGTCTAATATTTTTTTAATTACCGTTTCTTTGTTTGGAATCTTATCTTGTTTCCAGATTTGTGCATATGCTAATCTTGCAGGAGTAAGTAAGTGATTTATTAAGTAATAATTTTCTTTGCTATGTTTGCCTCTAATTATGCCTAATAAATACATTTCCGGTTTTATTTCAATTTTATAGCCCAATATTTATTCCATCCATGCCCTAATTTGAATCCAAATTTTTTTTGCTTCGTTACATTGCCACCATATGTGGTAGTATGTTCCCACTTCTTTTTTACACTTCCAACATTTGTTACTAATGTTTACATTCATTTTGGCTAGGCGCGCTGGCGCATAATGCCATCGGAAGAACATTTTATAAAGATTTTCTTTATATGGTGTTGACAAAGTCATCTTATAATTAACTGACCATAATTTTTCCCAGTCTTCTAGCTGAATTGCATATCCAAAGTTAGTCATCCAAGATATCATGTTAGGTTTAACAATTTCTTCGATGTTTTCATAGTTTAATAGATAAATATACATTTTGGTTATAAATTTTTTGTCAGATCCTGTCAATATTTTGTCTATTTCATTTTGTTTATTACATATTCCGAATTTTACCAAGTCCCTTTTATATCTACTTTGAATTTGGTAATAGGGAAGCCAATCTATTACTATGCCTTCCTCTTTAAGTCTTTCTATAGTTTTAAGACTTCCTTTAGTGTTTAATAAGACTTCGTAGGTTATTTTTTGTTCTTGGCTTATTATATTTGGATGAATTTGAGCTTCTAGAGTGGATAGCCATCTGGGTATTTCATTATAGTGTTTTTTCCTGACTTTCCGCCAGTGTGTCAATAGTGTATTCCGAATTTGGTGTTTAAACTGAGAATGTTTTGAATGTTCTTTTTCCCACAAATGTGCGTGCCATCCTTCCTTTATATCGTGGCCTTCCATTGTTAGAATTCTAGGATTTTCAAGGTTGACCCATTCTTTAATCCATAGTAATTTAGTGGCTTGGTGGTATATTTCTAAGTTGGGTAAACCGAATCCTCCTCTTGTTCTTAAATCTTGTAGGGCTTTCATGTTTATTCTTGGTTTTTTATTGCACCAGATAAATTTAGAAATTATTTTATTTATTTTAGCAAAGAACGATTTGTTTAATTGTATTGGTGCTGTTTGGAAGAGATAGAGCCACCTTGGAAGTATATTAGACTTTATTGTGTTGATCCTTCCCATTAAGGATAAATTTAACTTTGACCATTTTTCTAAATCTTCTTTTGTTTTTGTTAATAATTTCATATAATTTAGTTCTTTCAGTGAAGAATACCTTGTCGTAAACCAAATCCCTAGATATTTTTTTTTCTATTTGAAAACCTGTTTCTTTTATTAATAATTTGTTTAAATCTTGATTACAATTCTTGGTTAATATTTTAGTTTTATTCCTATTTATTTTTAAGCCGGCCACTTTCCTATAGTTCTCTAATTCTTTTACTAAGTATATACTGTAATTGAGCTAACTGGGTTCTCTAAGAAGAAGACCAGATCATCAGCGAAGGCCTAGAAACATAGAAACATAGAAGTCTGACGGCAGAAAAAGACCTCCTGGTCCATCTAGTCTTATACTATTTTCTGTATTTTATCTTAGGATGGATATATGTTTATCCCAGGCATGTTTAAATTCAGTTACTGTGGATTTATCTACCACGTCTGCTGGAAGTTTGTTCCAAGGATCTACTACTCTTTCAGTAAAATAATATTTTCTCATGTTGCTTTTGATCTTTCCCCCAACTAACTTCAGATTGTGTCCCCTTGTTCTTGTGTTCACTTTCCTTTTAAAAACACTTCCCTCCTGGACCTTATTTAACCCTTTAATATATTTAAATGTTTCGATCATGTCCCCCCTTTTCCTTCTGTCCTCCAGACTATAAAGATTGAGTTCATTAAGTCTTTCCTGATACGTTTTATGCTTATGCTTATGCCTGTGTTTTATAAATTTGTTGTTTAATTTGGGTGCCTTGTATTGATGATTCTCCTCTAATTCGGTTTAATAGTATTTCTATAGACATTATATATATTAAGGGAGATAGTGGACAGCCTTGTCTCACTCCTTTTTTAATATCGAATGTATTGGTTAAATCTACATTTATAATTATCCTTGCCTTTTGTTTGGAGTATATTTTATTTATTGTATTTTCAAAGTTCTCTCCTAAATCCATAGTATTTATTAATTTTTTGAAAAAGTTCCAATTGAGGTTATCGAAGGCTTTCTCAGCATCTAGAAATAGCATTGCAAACTCCTTATCATTATGGCTTTCATAATATTCTAACATATTTAATGTATAGAATTCCAAGCAATTTAGAACAGTTTTAAAACTCATGCATGTCTCTATTATCACTAGGATCTTGGAGTCCTAGTGGACAGCCATTTAAATAGGAGCCAGCTGTGTGCAGCAGCTGCCAAAAAACCCAACACAGTTCTAGGCTTCATAAACAGAGGGATAGAATCAAGATCACCTGAAGTGTTAATACCCTTTTATAATGGCTTTTTAAGGCCAAACCTGGAATACTGCATTCAGCTTTGGTTGCCAGAATGTAAAAAAGATCTAGAGATGCTAGAAAGAGTGCAGAGAAGAGCAACAAAGAGGATGAGGGGACTGGAGGCTAAAACATATGAAGAACGGTTGCAGGAACTGGGTATGTCTAGTTTAATGAAAAGAAGGACCAGGGGAGACATGATAGAGGTCTTCCAATATCTCAGGGGTTTCCACAAGGAAGAGGGAGTCTAGCTATTCTCCAGAGCACCTGAGGACAAGAATCAATGGGTGAAAAATAAATAGGGAGAGAAGCAACTTAGAACTAAGGAGAAATTTCCCGACAGTTAATCAGTGGAACAACTTGCCTCCAGAAGCTGTGAATGCTCCAACTCTGGAAGTTTTAAAGATGTTGGATAACCATTTGTCTGAAGTGGTGTTGGGTTTCCTGCCTAGGCAGGAGGTTGGACTAGAAGACCTCCAAGGTTCCTTCCAACTCTATTATTCTATGTTCTAATACAGGGGTCCTCAAACTACAGCACGTGGGCTGGATATGGCCCACCAATGCAAAGTATCTGATTCACGGAGTGGTGGAATGAAGCCCCACCCCTTGCCCCTCCCCTCACCATTGGCCTTATCTTCCCGTGAGCATCTACTCCAGCAGCATAAAATCCCACAATGCTAATCATAGACTTATACAGCATTTTCAAATGAACAGTGTTTAATCTCGAAATGCCATGGGATCTAGTCTTTGGAACAGGTGCGGGTTCCTACCGGTCCAGTCCAGTCCAGTCCAGGCACAACGGTAGCCTCATACTGGCCTCGTACTGGTCCCCAGGGGCTGCCATTTCCCCCCAAATTGTTTTGAATGTCTTTTTGATTTTGGGATGTCTTTATTTTTTTCTTCTTCTGTGCGTGCCAGGTTTTCAGCACTGCACATGTGTCACCATTTTGTTTTTGGTGGCTTTAAAAAAAAAAATTGAAATGTTTTCCTTTCTGTTTTTCGGCCCACTCATGATGGTCACTGGCCTGGTACTGAACCCTGGGGGCTGGCATTTCTTTCCCAATTTTTTTCTGAATATTTTTTGATTTGGGGGGGATTTCTTTATTTTTTTTCTTTTTCTGAGCATGTGCAGAAGGAGGGAAAGAAAGAAAGAAGGGGGAGAAAAAGAGAAAGAAAGAAAGAAAGGGGAGGGAGGGAGGGGAAAGGGGAGGGAGTGGAGGGCAGAAGGACTGAGGAGGAAGTTTGGGTGTGTGGCAGTGAAGGAGGGAAAGAAAGAAAGAAAGAAAGAAAGAGGGGGAGAGAAATAGAAAGAAAGAAAGAAAGAAAGAGGGGGAGAGAAATAGAAAGAAAGAAAGAAAGAAAGAAAGGGGAGGGGGAGGGATGGGGGAGGGAGGAAGGACAGAGGAGGAAGTTTGTGTGGGTGGGTGGGAAAGAAGGAAGGAACGGAGGGAGAGAAAGGAGAGAAAGGAAGGAAGGAACAGAGGGAGAGAAAGAGAGATGGAGGGAGGGGGAAGGAGGCAGGGAGGGAGGGAAGGAGGAAGGAAGGAAGGAGAAGTTGAGTTGGTGGTTGGATGGAATGGAGAGAAAGAAAGAAAGAGGGGGAAAGAAAGAAAAAAAGATAGAAAGGGGGAGGGAGGGAGGGAGGGAGTGGAGGGTGGAAGGACTGAGGAGGAAGTTTGGGTGGGTGGCAGAGAGAAAGAGAGAGGGAATGACGGAGAGGGAAGGAGGCAGGGAGGGTGGGAAGGAGGAAGGAAGGAAGGAGAAGTTGAGTGTGTGGGTAGAAGGAATGGAGAGAAAGAAAGAGAGGGGGAGAGAAAGAGAAAGAAAGAAAGAGGGAGGGAGGAAGCAAGGAAAGAAAGAAGGAATATTGAGTGGGAGGGAGGGAGGAAAAGAAAGAAAAAGCGAGGAGAGAGGGAGGCAGGAAGAACTGAGAAGGTTTAGGTGGTTGGGTTGGTGGGAGCATGGGAGGGAAAGAAAGAGAGGGAGAGAGAGAGAGAGAAAGAAGGACTGAGGAGGAAGTTTGGGTGGGTGGGTGGGAAAGAAGGAGGGAAAGAAAGATAGAGGTGGAGGGAAAGATAAAGAAAGAAATAAAGAGAAAGAAAGGAAGGAAGGAAGGAAGGAAGGAAGGAAGGAAGGGGGAGGGAGTTGAGGGAGGGAGGAAGAACTGAGGATGGTTGGGTTGGTGGGAGCGTGGGAAGGAAAGAATGAAAGAGAGGGAGAGAGGGAGAGAGAGAAAGAGGAGAAAGGAAGGACTGAGGAGAAGGTTTGTGTGGGTGGGTGGGTGGGAAAGAAGGAGGGAAAGAAAGATAGAGGTGGAAAGAAAGATAGAGGTGGAGGGAAAGATAAAGAAAGAAATAAAGAGAAAGAAAGAAAAAAAGAAAGAGGGGGAGAGAAAGAAGAAGGAAGGAACAGAGGGAGAGAAAGAGAGATGGAGGGAGGGAGGGAATGGGGAAGGAGGCAGGGAGGGAGGGAAGGAGGAAGTAAATAAGAAGTTGAGTCAGCGGGTGGAAGGAAAGGGGGAGAGAAAAAGAAAGAAAGAAAGAAAGAGAAAGGGGAGGGAGGGGGAGGGAGGGAAGAAGCAAGGAAGGAAAGCGTGAGAAGGAAGATTGAGTGGGAGGGAGGAAAAGAAAGAGGGAGAGAAAGATAAAGAAAGAAAGAAAGAAAGAAAGGAAGGGAGGGAGGGAGGAAGGACTGAGGAGGATGTTTGGGTGGGTGGCAGTGAGGGAGGGGAAGAAAGAAAGAAAGAAAGAGGGGGAGAGAAAGAGGAAGGAAGGAACGGAGGGAGAGAAAGAGAGATGGAGGGAGGGAGGGAGTGGGGAAGGAGGCAGGGAGGGAGGGAAGGAGGAAGTAAATAAGGAGAAGTTGAGTCAGCGGGTGGAAGGAAAGGGGGAGAGAAAAAGAAAGAAAGAAAGAGAAAGGGGAGGGAGGGGGAAGGAGTCAGAGAGGGAGGGAAGGAGGAAGGAAGGAAGGAGAAATTGAGTTGGTGGGTGGAAGGAAGAGGGGGAAAGAAAGAGAAAGAAAGAAAGAATGGAAGGAAGGAAGGAAGGAAAAAAGGAAGAAAGAGAGAAAGATAGGGGAGGGCGGGGGAGTGAGGGAAGAAGCAAGGAAAGAAAGCGTGAGAAGGAAGATTGAGTGGGAGGGAGGAAAAGAAAGAGGCAGAGAAAGGTAAAGAAAGAAAGAAAGAAAGGGTGTCGAGGGAGGAAGGACTGAGGAGGAAGTTTGTGTGGGTGGCAGTGAGGGAGGGAAAAAGAAAGAGGGGGGAAGAGACAGAGAAAGGAAGGAAGAAATGGAGGGAGAGAAAGAGAGAGGGAGGCAGGGGGGGAAGTAGGCAGGGAGGGAGGAAAGGAGGAAAGAAGGAAAGAAGGAAGGAGACGTTGAATGGGTGGGTGAAAGGAATGGAGAGAAAGAAAGAGAGAGGGGGAGAGAAAGAAAGAGAAGGAAGGAAGGAAGGAAGGAAAGAAAGGGGATAGAGGGGGAGGGAGTGGATGGAAGAAGGACTGAGGAGGAAGTTTGGGTGAGTGGGAGTGAGGAGGGAAAGAAAGAAAGGGGGAGAGAAAGAGAAAAAAGAAAGAAAGGAGGGAGGGAGAGAGGAAGAAAGAAAAAGAAAGAAAGAAAAGAGTGAAGTGAGGGTTTATTTAATTTTTATTATTTATTTTATTTATTGGATTTGTATGCCACCCCTCTCCGCAGACTCGGAGCGGCATACAAATCCAAGAGAAAAGGGTTGGATGAAAGAAGGAAGGAAGGAAGAAAGGAAGGATGGAAGGAAGGAAGAAGTTGGATGGGAGGGAGAGAAAGTAAAATAGAGAAAGAGAAAGAAAGGAGTGACGGTGGAAGGAAGGAAGGAAGGAAGGAAGGAGGAGGTTGGATGGGTGGGTGGGAGGGAGGAGGAGTAAGAAAGAGGGAGAGAAAGAGAAAAAGGAAGGAAGGAAGGAGGGAAGGAGGGAAGCAAGAGGGAGGGAGGGAGGAAGGATGGAAGGAAAGCGTGAGAAGAAGATTGAGTGGGAGGGAGAGTAAGAAAAAAGAAAAGGGAAAGAGAGAGGAAGGAATGAAGGAGTGAAGATGAAGGTTGGTTGGGTGGTTAGGTGGGAGGTAGGGAGGTAAAGAAAGAAAGGAGGGAAGAAAAAAGGAAGGAAGGAAACAAGGAAGAAATAGAAAGAGAGAAAGAGAAAAATCCTATTATTTTTAATTGTTCCGTGACATGACCACCAAGCATCGCCTGCTGAATCACATGACCATGAAGCCACTCCCACCCAATCAGATGACCATCAAGCCACAGCCACAAAATAAGCCACACTCACAGAGTGGTAGTAAAATACTTGGAAAAAACACACACTGCTTTGGAACCATTATTCCCTGAGTAATTCAATGGGGAAGATCTGTTGAGGTGGTTCCCCTCCTTTTCCTCGGGATTCCTTCTTCAAAGGATCTGAGATCCATGGACCCCTATCAGGACCCCCTACCTGCCACGGCTGCAGCCTTGGAGACCCCGACCTTTTTTCTCCCTCCTTCCGTCTCCTCCTCGATCTGGAGGAATAGGCTGCATTCAAGGCCTGGGCCAGAGTCTTCGTGAGGATGTAATAGTCATAGTCATTTCTGATCCATTCTCTGTCCCTTTTCTCCTGGGTCTCCAGTGGGGCTTTCTGGGTGCATCTTCTGCGGCCTTTGACAGAAAAGACATTCTTTGAAAGAGAACAGAGAAAATAAAGATCTTCAAAGTTTCTTTCCACAAAGAAATTGGGTTCAAAGGCTTCATCTCTTGGCCTTCTTTTTTTCAGATCACCAAAGTGCAAAATACTGTGGACGTATATGAGAACTCTGCCCGTTTGTATTGCATATGAAAGAAAAGTTGTGAGGATCCAGACTTTCTCTTCAATGAGTCCCGGCAAGCGCAGAAATGTAAAATGGAAAGTAATTAATCTGCCCCAAAGGGAATCATTTTCAATGAAGTGAACATAGACATTGACTTGTCTCCACTTAGAGAGGGCATCCCCGAGGGAGGCTGTAGGTTCAGTTCTTGAGAATTGTTGTGTTATAACCACACAAATTCCATTCCTGACAAGCACAGGAGGGAAAGTCCTCATGAAATTCTCTCCCTGCTCTGTGTCTGAAGCAAAGAGGCCAATCAGGGTCCATCTGAAATGGAGGAGCAGTTGGACAATGGCTGGGTACTGGATCCCTTCTTTCTGTTGCATCTGGTGGAAAAAGGGAAATTTGCTTTTATCACTCAGAGCCTCTGAAGCAGGTTCATATTTGATCTGAAAAAGCAATGAAAATGCTGTGTCATATTTGGGGTCAGATCAAATCCAAAATATTAGTTTTTAATAAATTCAATTTCCTCCTCATGAATGTATTAGAACAATTTGTAGTTAGACATTGTTTGAAATATTAAAGACAGAATATTAGCAAGATTGTATAATAAAAATGAAAAAGAATAAAATTTAAAAACTATAAATATTGTGAATAATATTACTGTACCACCTTTACAATTTACCACAATTAGATTATCACATTGAAATTATGACTAAAGTATTATATTCCAATAAAGGGCCTATTATAATTTTTGAGGATTGGTGCATCATTTTCTGTTTCTGTATCCCAGATTTTTTCTGGAGGAATTTTTTTAGCTATACAAGAAACAGGGAGACCTCAGTTCCTAAAACAATTTGTCAGTTGTATAATCCAAGATTTCTCTTTAATTGAACTTTTGTCTCTTTTCAGAGCCTGTCAGTTTTCATAGATTAGAATTTATGCTGATATCCATATTTTCTGAATTTAGACAAAGCAGAAATTATATAAATTCCCAATACAACTGTGAAGGCAGCAGCTGGAATCCTTTTACTCACCCCAAGACCTCAGAGGCCGTGATGGGGTTGGTTCTGCTAGAGATTTCTCTCTGAAGCCTCAAACATGAGATGGATGTAAGAACATGGGGGAAACCTTGGCCTCTTATGCTTTGATAGTTGGGGTTGAGGTACCTGGAGAGCTACGAGGTTTCCATTTAAGCACCACTCTCACTCAGGTCCTTTCTCTGACTGAGCTCCTTTGGTGATGAAGGTCCCAGATTCAGTCTCAGAGAGAACAACCCCAGGTAAAGAAAGGTGTTACATGCTCCATTGGCTGACCAACTGTGGCTGCCATGTCATTTCCTAAAGAGCATAACATTTGAACTGAATTTATTAATTATCAGATAATTATGACAAAAGAATCCAATGTATAAGTATGATAATATCATTTTTTAGTGTAAACTAGTGAGTTTTTATTTATTTTATTTTTATTTATTTATTTAGTCAAACAATTATAGGGTGGTAATTTGTACAAATAAAACATTAGATAAGTAATGATAAAACATAACAAAAGAAGACAATAGGACAGGGACGGTAGGCACAGTGGTGCGCTTATGCACGTCCCTTACAGACCTCTTAGAAAGGGGGAGAGGTCAATTGTAGATAGTCTAAGGTTAAAGGTTTTGGGATTAGGAGTAGAAACCACAGAATCAGGTAGTGCATTCCAGGCAGTAATTACTCTGTTGCTGAAGTTGTATTTTTTGCAGTCAAGTTTGGAGCGGTTGACATTTAGTTTAAATTGATTTCGTGTTCGTGTGTTGTTACGGTTGAAGGTGAAGGATTCGTTAACATGCAGGACATTTTGGTATATGATTTTATGAACTATAATTAAGTTGGAACGGAGACGACGGAGTTGTAAGTTGTCTAAACCAAGAATTTCAAGACTGGTGGAGTAAGGTATTTTTGTTGTGGGAAGACGAGTGAAGGACTCTTCTTGTGAAATATAGTTCCAATAGGTATTTAGCATTCTCAACATGTGTACATATAACAGAACTTAAAACAGAATAAAAGAATTGGAAGGGACATTGGAGGTCTTCTAGTCTAACCTCCTCCTCAATCAGGGGACCGTATACTCTTCCAGACAAGTAGCTGTCTGGTCTCTTTTTAAAACTCTCCAGTGTTGGAGCATGTACAATTTCTGGATACATGTTATTCCACTGATTAATTGCTCTAAGTGTCAGGAAAGTTCTTCTTAGTTCTAGGTTGTTTCTCTCTTTGATTAGTGTCAATCCATTGTTTCTAGTCTTGTTTTCCAGTTTTTGGAAAATAGGTCAACCCATCCCCCCTATTCTTTGTGGCAGCCCCTGAAATATTGCACACTGTTATTAGGTCACTGTGAGAAAAGGAAAAATAATGACACAGGAGCCAGGTGAACAGGAACAGACGTTTACTATCTCGTTACTCAAGGAGAGGCCAACTCAGGTAGAGAATCACCCCTGAAGAAGGCAATTGACATCTTCACACCTCCATTTTTATACCAAATTGACAATTCATATGTGACTCCCAGGATAACGAACACTCCCATAAGTCATGACGTGAGCAATGACATATGTTCTTAATGTGGTTTTTCCTCTTACTTAGGGACTAGCCCCAGTTTCATATCCTGTTTTTCACACAATGAGCTAAAAATAAAATATGTGTTCATAATACTGCTTCACACGCATGGTTATATAATGGTACAGAAGAAAGGTCATTTGAGTATAAAAGACAACTTGATATCACAATATGGCTCCACTTTGGTTGCCTTCTTTACACAAAACAAACCATCTTTACATTTTCCTCTCAGTCACTCAAAGTCCTTTTCATTCAACTAGACATATTCAATTCCTGCAACTGTTCTTCATAGGTTTTAGTCTCCAGACCCTTAATCATCTTAGTCTCTACATTTTAAAAATAATATTGTGATCAAAATTGGATGCAGTATTCTAAGTGTGATCTTGCCAAGGCATTATAAAGTGATACAAATACTTCACATGATTTTATCCATCTGTTGATGGAAATGTCTTGGGGTTTTTTGGCTGGTGCCAAACATTGTCGGTCCATTTGTAAGTGATTGTCCACTAAGACTCCAAGATCCGTCTCACAGTTACTACAATTGAGGCAGATGTCACCTAATCTGTAAGTGTACATTTGGTTTCTCTATGCTAAGTGTAAAACCTTACATTTCTCTACATTGAATTTCATCTTGTTGGGGTTCAAGTCTCTCTAGATCCATCTGGATCTTCACCTTATCTTCTGGGGTGCTGTCTATTCCTGCCACTTTAGTGTTGTCTTCAGATTTGATGATTTCCCCATTTCTCCCCTCATCCAAATCATTCATGAATTTGTTGAAGAGTCCTGGGCCTAAAATGGAACCTGGGGGTCCCCCACTGCTGGTTTCCCTCCAGGCAGACGTAGTTCCATTGAGGACCACAGGCTGACTCCATCTGGGCATCAGGCGGCCTATCTCACATAGTTTTAGCTTACCAAGAAATAGGTTGTGGTTGACCTTATCAAAGCCTTTCTGAAATTCAAGTGCTGTATACTATGTGCTCTGCCTTTCACTGGTCCACTAGTTTAGTAAATGAAATAACATTTATTTATGATCTGTTTTTTATCCTGCATTAGTCCTAGTAATTCCTTCCTATCTATACTGAATAACAAGGGTTCACATATGTATCTTTCCTTTCCCTGCTTGGTAAGCACAGATCCTTCTTCTCGTGGCCCCGTTGATCCCAAACCTCCCTCTCCAACAAGGGCTTGGATCAGGGCCAACAGGCTGAGCTCCATTTGGAGGGCAATCCATTTTCTCCATCCTATTTCTCTGTTCATTGAGTCAAATGTTGCACTAACATCTAGAAAGCCTGCAAACCTTGTTTCACCTCACTGATATAGATTAGATATTTCACAACCAATTTGAGCCAATAGATTATCATTAACTTATGCATTGTTTCTTATAAAATCTACATAGCTTTTAACTCTACTTAAAACCTTCTGGTTCTTCTGCAAGGAATGCATTTTTCTCAAGTTTAACTAAGAGGATCATGGCATAAATTTTAGCCACAATATCTGCTGGTCCATTTGGTCTATAATTGCTAGAGTCCTTTTTATTCCATATTCTAGTTACATAAAATGCAACTGTTGCCAACTTCAATCCGAGTGGATAGGGCAGGTCTTGTCTTCTAAAATGAAGATGCCAATAGGGGCCCCAACAACTAGAGATATTCTTGGATCAATTAACTTGTTGGTAGAACGTCTTCTCCAGGGAAGGTATTGCTTGCATCTCAGGCCTTTTATGATTAATCTCAACATGGACATAATGGGGGGAGAACATTGACATTTTGGCTAATATGGAGGAAATCAGTTCCTGAATTCCATGCAGAAAAAATGATTGTATCTATTTCTCATCTACCATCACCCACCACATACTTTTACCAGATGGAGAAAAGCACAAACAAACCTGTGGGACTTTGTAGGTGCCTCCTATTGTTGACATCTGGATGGAGATTTCCTTTTGAGCTATATCAAGAAGAGCCAGAAGGTTGTCCTTCCTTCCACAGACATAGTTGGGGACATTGGCTTCTCCAGTGGAGAGAATGTCCAGCAAGGCATTTGAAGTGTGGAAAGTGCTCCAATAGTTGTTATGGATATTGTAGCCAAGTGTGAGGTTGTGCATGAACTGGGGATTCTTGTTGGTCAGTTGAATGTTGAAAATTAATCTTAAGCCAAATAAAAAACCCTTAATATCCCTATTGTAAAAAATATGTTATTATAATCAACAGCAACAACAAACACTTCTTTTAATATATACTACTCAAAACAATAAAGGGAACACTCAAAGAACCCATCCTAGATCAGAATGAATGAAATATCCTCATTGAATACTTTGTTCTGTACAAAGTTGAATGTGCTGACAACAGCATGTGAAAAGCAACACAATCAGAGTTGCTTCCTAAGTGGACAGTTTGAGTTCACAGAAGTTTGATTGACTTGGAGTTATATTTTGTTGTTTACGGGTTCCCTTTATTTATTTATTTTTTGAGCAGTGTATAATCTTTCACATGCCTACTGAACCAAAAGCAATGATCAGTTACACAAATATGGAAATCGACTGAGGTACGGCAACTACAACTGATTCCACCTCTACTTTAAATAAAATTCATTACTGAAGGGATAAATTAAGGATTGAACAGAGAGAAGAAAATAATCTGCAGCCCTTTCAGCTTTTTCTCAGACCCCTTTTTGAGTCTCTTTCACCAAATCAGACAAAAACGAGAAGCCGTGGAAATCAAAATCATTCAGGAAATTAGACATATTCACAATATAGGAATAAATGAGGAAAAAAACATAAAGTAAGGAGAGTGTTAGAACAGAGGGAGTGCAACTCCATCACCCTGAATGACTTACTGATCAGGAAGAGAAGGAGCCATGTTGAAAAGCAACTTTGTATGCAGTGTTTCAAATCCACTGGTGACTATACCAATGAGATGGTCTCCTGGGCTGTAAAAGCTCTGTGGTTGTTTTCCATCCTGGTGCTCCAAACTCAGTGGGCATTTCCTTCTCAGCTTCCCAGAGACTGGATGGGACACAAGCAGCACCACAACCAGAAGCAGGAGGTCCATCATCCATGGGTTGAGTCAATCAATCTCCTTCCTGTTCCTAAAGAAGAATTCAAAGGATTTTCAAAATGTGGGATATGATGCTGTTGCTTTCCTGATTGAAGCACAGCTTCACATGGAAAGGAGAGAGCCGTATATGCAAGAGCACAGACTCTGCCTGTCTCCAAACTCCATATTTCTCTGCCCAAAGTCTCCCCTGGAAGATTCAGCCAAAGAGCAGAGCTGAAACTTTGATCGTAATTCTCCCTCTCAGGAAAGATCCCTGGATAATTCAACTTTGAAGAATTCTTTGGAGAGGAATGAAAGGGAAATAATCCCTCTATGGCTCATAATGGCAGGGGCAGAGATGGAATTAAATGGGTCATCTAGAATTGAGATATTTGTGAGCTGGAAATTGACCCCGGATGGAATACACGGCAACTGTGGCTGAAGAAACAAATAAATCTGACATTTGTGGGCACGGAGACAAAGTCCCAGGGGCCAGTTAATGCCAGAGCATCTCACAGATCTGAAATAGCTGCCTGCTGAGTTAAAGCCAACATGGATTTAACTTTATTGTGAACATTAAAGCTCAAAGGCTCCACACAAAAGGGCTGATGCAACTTTAGTGAAACACTAGTTACCAGAACTTTGCAGAGTTAAAAAAACTTTCTGTCTCTCAAATACACACACACAAAAGGGCTGATGCAACTTTAGTGAACTTTGAACTTTTAAAAAACTTTGCAGAGTTTTAAAATAAACATTTCTCTCTGTGTCTCTCATATACACACAAACACACAGACACGCACAAACAAAAACATGCACAAAAATCAGAGAGAAGTTAGAAAAAAAACCTGGCTAGCTTAGCAACCTGAAGATGAGTGGACTTCAACCCCCAGAATTCCACAGTCAGCACACAGAGACCTTCCTCTCCTGGGCCTTTCCATGCTTTAGCTGTCCTTCTCACTGCCTGTAGGGGGAAGTCTGGGCTCTGGCCTTTAAATCCTAACTGGCCTCCTCAGGCAGTGAGATGGACAACTAAAGCTGGCAAAGACCGATCTGGGGTTTTTTTTAGGCCCATTCGCACAAGGCCTTTTGAACATGTTTGTTTGAAAATGAATGAATGAATGAATGAATGAATGAATGAATGAATGAATGAATGAATAAATAAATAAATAAATAAATAAATAAATAAATAAATAAATAAATAAATATAGGAATGTGCAGATGTGGGCACATGTAAAACTACATTACCCAGAGTGCCATTTCATTACATTTCACCTAATGCAACATCTTTAAGAAACATGTCTCAATTCAATCTGACGATTTCTGCCTGTGGTGAATTTTTGGGGTCCGAGGATGGCCACAGATTGGGGAGAAGGGAGGCCTTTCCCCACTCCTGCCTTCATCCTTCCCCCTCCCTCTGGGAAGCGTCTTGAAGGGCTTTGGGCCTTTTGTGTCCCCTGTGAGGAAAAGGCCTTTCCATCTAGACATGCCTTGGGGGCATCAATACAGGCAGCCCTCAACTGAGGATGGTTCCCTCAGAGACCGTTTGTAGAAAGAAGAGACACAGGACCATTGTCCACCCTTATGACCCTTGCAGCATCCCCATGGTCACGTGATTGACATTCCGATGCTTTACAGCTGATTCATATTTGTGACGGTCACAGTGTCTGGGAGTCACGTGATCCCCTTTTGGGACCTCCTGACAAGCAACGTCAATGGGGAAGCCAGGTTCACTTCATATCCCGTGTAAGTCACTCCACAACCGCAGTGATTCACTCAACAACTGTGGCAGGATAGGTCGTACAATGGGGCAAAATTTGCTTAACAACGGTCTCGCTTAGCAACAGATAATTTGGGTTGCAATGTGGTTGCAAGTCAAGGACCACCTTCATGGTGGACATAGAAAGTCTGCAGAGATGTTTCTGAGATGCAAATTCAAAAAAATCAACCCAGAATAAATCACTTTTTCCGCAACCTTAAATACAACAAGCAATATTCAATTCAACTGAAAATCTATTTGAAATCTTTTAGGTGGAAAAATAACAATCAGAAAATAGACGAATGTGCTTGTGTAAACATTTCCTGATCTGTCAGTTTCCCTGAGCATTTCTAATCTACCTGATCAATGGTTGCACCTTTTTTCCTGTAAGGAGAAGCTTCTGATCGTTCGAGCAGAAATAGCAAAATTGGATTTTTATATGCACAACCACACACAAAGACATGAAATCATATTTAATATTATTGAATGTAAGTGTTTCAAGTAAAAAAGCCCAAGGAGTCTAATTACTCTGTGTTCTCTGCAATTGATAGGAAAACAACAGTGTACGGGGAGGGGCGGCATACAAATTTAAATAATAATAATAATAAGAAGAATAAGAAGAAGAATAAGAATAATAACAACAACAGAAAAATCTCCAACTCATTGCACAAAAGGAAGAGCTCTGCAAATTTTGGAACAAAGACTGAGAACCTTTAGATAGTAACCATGCCTTTTCTTCCAGAATTTCATATTAAATTCTCAATAGTACCCCCCAAAAAACCAAATATTCTATAATGGTCATGGTTTGCCATAACATGAGTTTTTATTGATTAGCTCTTGGGCCATATCAAAATGCAACGTTCCAGAAATTACAGCAATACCTCTTCTTACGAATGCCTCTTCATACAAATTTTTCGAGATACGAACCCGGTGTTTAAGATTTGTTTGGTTCTCCTTAAGAACCATTTTCACCTTACGGACCTGAGCTTGGGTGCGTGGGCTCTCTTACGGTGCGTGCGCTCTCTTACTGCGTGTGTGCTCTCTTAGTGCGCATGCGCTCTCTTACTGCCGCAAGCATTTCCCCTGCCTTGTGACTGGGATTTGCCATTTCCTTCCCGCACCCGCTGGGATTCCCTGCCTCCTTTTGCTTGCACCGGCAGTCCCGAGGTGGGGAATCCCAGCCGTGGCAAGGACATGGGCTTCGGCCTCAGACAAGGCTCCCTGGCTCTCACTGGTGCTGGCGGTTGCTGCCAAAATGGAGGCCAAAAATGTTTTCCTTCACTATTTTGGCATCTCGGCTGCTCCCTCCATTCCAGACCCTGCTGTATCTCGGGCAGGCGGGTGGCAGCTGGTGCGGCTCAATGGAAAGTAAATGCCAAAGCCATCTGCAGTGGGATGTCTTCGGGAGGGGGACGCTTGAGGGGGGGATGCTTGAGACTGTCCTTGAAAGATGTCTGAAGTAGACCCAGAGACAGGGTTTTGAGCAATCGGTACTTTTATTCAGCTCAGAGAACAAGTGACAGCTCAGCAAGGTAAAGTGACAATTCAGCGAGTACCGACTGACTCTGCCTGGAGAAACCGCTCCTTTTATATATTTGCGGTTCCCGCCAAAGCCAGAGCCGCCGGCGTCTGAGCCAATCAGGAGCGACTTCCTGCTTGGGCTCAGACAGCGCTGAAAGAGGAACAAACTATTTACAGAGTTACAAGGTAGCCATTACAGGATACAACACCCCTCCCCTCATAGTTGGACACATCCATCAAGAAAGCCATGTGACAAAGTCGTCCAATCGGTGGGGCCTCTGAGGAGCTCGCGCTGACCTGCGCAGTTCAATTTCTCCTTCGCCACCGACTGTGGAGGATGGCTCGCCGCTGTTCTCCCGGTGTGGCGGACTTGGCCTGGCGGGCCCAACGAAAGCTTCGGAGGACGAGGATGGTTCGGCGTCGCTGGATGGTTCCCCTGGCCCGATAAGTCTCTTTGCGTGTCTCTTATTTCGGGCAATGTACTAAAGTCTGTTGAAGGGGTAGAGTCCAAGTCAGCGGTTTGTGGCAATTGATTTTCTGTCCGCTTCCGAATGTGGTCTATGTGTCGTTTCCACAAACGACCATCCTCTAGTTTAACAACATAGGTCTTAGGTGCATTTTGCTTAACAATAATTCCCTTCATCCAGTTTACATTTCCATCAAAACTTTTTACATATACATTTTGTCCCAAATACATTTCTCTTTCAGGTTTTGTACACATTTGGTTATTATTTACACAGAACCTTGGGTTTAACCTGTCTAGTGGTGACCTCAACTTCCTTCCCATCAATAACTCTGCAGGGCTTACATGTGTGTGCGAGTTAGGGGTAATGTGTTGGGTGAGTAAGAATTGGTCCAAGTTCTGTTGCACATCCCCAGGGCCTGACCTGCGCAATGCCTCCTTTGCCACCCGTACGTAACGTTCTGCCAATCCGTTAGCCCAGGGCGAATAAGGCGAGATGAGGGCATGCCTGACCCCTAGGCCATCTAGGAACAATTCGAATTGCCTGGCTGTTAGCTGTGGCCCATTGTCAGACACTAAGAGATCTGGGCACCCATGGGATGCAAACAGTCTGCTCAATACCTTGATAGTGGCACTTGTGGTTATGTTGTTCATTGCTATTATTTCCAACCATTTGGAGAAGGCATCAACCACTATTAAAAAATACTGAGACCCCACTGGGCCAGCAAAATCAATGTGGATTCTAGACCAAGGACCAGCAGGCTGTTCCCACTCAGCCGGAGTTGTTTTGGGGGGACTGGGCCGTGACTCTTGGCACGGATCACACTTTGAAACCCAACTTTCAATATTAGCATCCAGCCCTGGCCACCATAAATGCCCCCTTGCCAGGCTCTTCATCCTGACAATCCCAGGATGACCCACATGTAACATTTTGAGTACCTTTCCCCTTAGGCTTTTGGGGATGATCACTCTATCCCCCCACAGCAAACAACCGTTTACATACGATAACTCAAGTCTCTTGTTTTTAAAATCACACAATTCAGGTTTCACAACATCATTTTGCCATCCCTTTAGAACACAGTTCACCACTTGTTTAAGGATTTGATCTTGCTGCGTGTGTGCAGCTACCTCTTTTGCTGTGGTTAGTGGGTTTTCCTCGAGTTCTATCATTAACACATCTGTGGAAGGAACAGGGTCTTCCACTAAGTCTGTTATGGGGCATCTGCTGAGACCGTCTGCATGATTGATTTCCTTCCCCCCCTTGTGGGTGAGCTCATACTGATACCCTGAGAGGAAAAGAGCCCATCTGATTAGTCTTGGAGACATAAAAGGTGGAGTGGGCTTGTTGGGGGCTAGCAGGCCTAGTAGGGGTTTGTGGTCAGTGACTAGCTCAAAGCTTCTTCCAAATATGTAATTGTGAAACTTCTTTACCCCTGCCACTAATGCTAGAGCCTCCTTGTCTAACTGGCTATAATTCCTTTCTGTGCTGGTCATGGTTCTTGAAAAAAATGCTATTGGGGCCTCTGTCTTATTAGGTAGAACGTGAGCTAGGACTCCTCCTATGCCGTACGGCGAAGCGTCGCACGTGAGCCTAATGGGTAGTGAAGCACTATATTGGACTACTACACTTTTAGAAGTTAATAAATTTTTTATTTGAGAAAAAGCTTCACGTTCAGTTTTCCCCCATGTCCAGCGGGCTTCCTTCTGGAGTAAACGATGGAGAGGCTCTGCTACTGTTGCCTTCTGCTTTAAAAAAACGGAATAAAAATTAAGGAGGCCCAAAAATGCCTGCAACTCATTCTTATCTCGTGGCTCTGGGGCTTCTCTAATTGCTCTAAGCTTCTCTGTTGTGGGGTGGATACCTTCCTTATCTATTTTATATCCTAGGAATTCTATACTGTTGGTTCCCCAGACACATTTATCAGGCTTGATTCTTAAACCTTTGTCCTGTAACCTCTTAAGTACTTCCCTTATTCTTTTGTTTACTTGTTCCTGGTTTTCCCCTGCAATTAAGATGTCATCAAAGTATGGAATGGCCCCATTTACCCCTGACAATAGGCGTTCCATAATGCTCTGGAATATTCCTGGGGCTATGCTTACCCCAAACTGTAACCTCGTGCATTTGAAAGCCCCCCTGTGCGTTACAATTGTTTGAGCGTTTGCTGTTTGTTCATCGACCGGAAGTTGCTGGTAAGCTTGCGCCAGGTCGATCTTTGCGAACCTTTTCCCCTCCCCCAGGGAGTGTAGCAGTTGTTGCACAACCGGGATGGGGTAGGGGTGGTGTTGGAGTGCCTTGTTTAGGGTCGATTTGTAATCAGCGCAAACTCTTAAAGAGCCATCTGGCTTCAGAGGGGTAACTATGGGAGTTTCCCATGGCCCCTGCTCCACAGGGACCAAAATACCTTGGCTAATGAGTTTGTCCAGCTGTATGTCTAGTTTGGGGAGGAGCGGCAGGAGGACCCTGCGAGGTTTTAGTCTGATCGGTGGGACCTTGGGGTCAATAGAAAAAGATATAGGGGGCCCCTTATACAATCCCAGTGTGGGGCTGAACACTTCAGGGAACTCTTTCACAAAGTTAGGCATATCATAACAGTTTACATTACACACACCCGAAATCTCGATCCCCAGTGGTTCCATCCATGCTAAACCCAGAAGAGAGTGCTTGGCCCCTGTTACAATAAGCATGGGAAGGGTACATTTAACATTCTTGAATGCGATAGGTACATTTGCTGTTCCCAAGACCGAGATTACTCCCCCCTGAAAGTCTCTAATCACCAAAGAGGTTTGATTTAGGTCAGCCTTAGATACATTAGGCATATACAGTTTAAATTTTTCCCAGGGCATGATGGTATATCTAGAGCCCGTATCCAGCTCCATTGAGCAAGGTTGGTTATTGAGTAACAGTGATATAACAATTTTAGCCCCTTTTTTGGTTGCCGTGTTATTCACGGAAAATTGAGAGTTACCTCTATAGTAGTCGCGGTTAGCGGTTGAGTAGTTCCTTTGAGCCGCGTTGCGGAATGGTCTCCTTTCTCGCGCTTGGGGGGTCTGGTTTTGAGGGCGCTGGTATTGCGGTGTGGCAAATGTTTCCTCTGGCGCTGTTGCTCTGCAAGCGATGGCGATGTGGCCTCTCCGGTTGCAACGGCGGCATGTAGCGTCTCGGAAGGGGCATCGATGGCGCTGGTGATTTCCCCGGCAGCCCGCGCAGGGGGCTGGGTGAGTAGCTCTCAGGTGTCTCGGCTGGTCTTGCACCAGGAGGCAGTTGTCTCCGCTGGGAATTTGTTGGCTGTTGTCTGTTTCCACGGCGCTGGGAGACGCGGAGTCGATTTTTGCAATGAGTTCTCGCCTTCCGTGTTCTTTCAATTCTCTCGCCGCTGCGTCGGCTGCTTCTGCGGTTTGCGCCAGTTTAATCACGGTTTGTAGGCTCGGCTCTTCTTCGATGAGGAGTTTATTTCTCACCGTGCTGCTTTTCATGCCGAAAACCAAGGCGTCGGTGAGGCGAGCTTCCGGGTCTTTAAACTTGCATTGAGCAAGTACCGTTCGAAGCCGCGTTGTAAACTGGCTGATCGACTCGGTTTCCCTCTGAGCCATCATGTGGAATTGATGCCGAAAAACCATGGCTGGTTTGGTCGGCTTGAAATGGCTCGCCAGTTTTTGTTGTAGGACGTCCCACGCTGTGGCTCTTGCTTGTTCCGGTTCGGTGAGAGTTTGGGCAAGTCTACGGATTTCTGCGCCGCAGTAGTTAAGGAAAATAGCCCGTCTGCGATCGGCTTCGGCGTCCTGCATTCCCGCCGCCTCGAGGAAGATCTCGAAGGTGGCCATGTACTCGTCCCATGTCGATTTCTCGGGATCGAAGAGTTCCGGAGCCTGGCCGATCTGGATTTTGTCCATGTTGCACGCGAAGTTTCTTCCGTCCGTTCGTCGCCAGTGAAGTAGACCCAGAGACAGGGTTTTGAGCAATCGGTACTTTTATTCAGCTCAGAGAACAAGTGACAGCTCAGCAAGGTAAAGTGACAATTCAGCGAGTACCGACTGACTCTGCCTGGAGAAACCGCTCCTTTTATATATTTGCGGTTCCCGCCAAAGCTAGAGCCGGCCGCGTCTGAGCCAATCAGGAGCGACTTCCTGCTTGGGCTCAGACAGCGCTGAAAGAGGAACAAACTATTTACAGAGTTACAAGGTAGCCATTACAGGATACAACAATGTCGCCAGGAAGAAGGAAGAGGAGTTGGTCCCAAAACCTCGTGTGCGCTGCAGCGCGACAGCTCTACCCGGATGGGCTACTGCTCCTCCCCTTGGAGCTCTCAACGTGGTGGGAGAGCAAGTGAGCAAGCAAGAGAGATGAGCTGCAGTGTCCTTGTAGCGGGCAGGAAAGCGAGCACAAGAGAGAAATGAGCCTTCTCTGATTGTTGTTGGGAGATCGGGCGAGAGGAGCAGTAGCCTGGCAGGCAGAGTTGCCCCGCTGCAGCACGCAAGAGAATTTGGGACCAGCTCCTCTTCCTTCGTGTGGCCGGAGAATGCTAGTTTCTCTCTCTCGTTCACTCACTCTCTTGCTCACTACAAGGACACCGCGGCTCGTCTCTCTCGCTTGCTCACTTGCTCTCCTGCCGGCTACAAAGACAGGGGGCATGGCATCAGGACTTTCTCCCCACGGTGTCCTTGTAGCGGGCAGGAGAGTGAGTGAGTGAGAGGGAGAAACGAGCCTTGTTCGGATGCCTGAAAGAAGAGGAGTTGGTCCTGAATTCTTGCGTGTGCGACAGCGGGGCAGTTCTGCCCAGCCAGGCTAATGCTCCTCCCGCCGGAGCTCCCAATGACCACCGGAGAAGGCTCATTTCTCTCTTGCAAGGTTGGGGGGGAGAGAAGGAAAGGGGGGCAAGAAAGAGGAATGGAGGGAGGGAAGAGAAAATACAGGGAAGGGAGCAGTGGGGGGATTCAGCCGGTTTATTTATTTGTTTTCCTTTATTTGTTTTGTCAAGTACGTATTGGTGGTATAAAAAGATATGACAATATTTATATACATGATACCAGTAAGAGAGAAACATTAGGACAGGGGACGGAAGGCACTCTGGTGCACACCCCTTACTGTCCTCTGAGGCATCGGGAGAGGTCAACAGTGGATAGTCTACAGTTTCAGGGGTTAAGTCAGGTAGTGAGTTCCTATCATCAACTACTTGGTTACTAAAGTCGTTTTTCCTGCAGTCGAGTTTGGAGCAGTTTGCTTTAAGTTTGTATCTATTGTGTGCTCGTGTGTTGTTGTGGTTGAATATGAAGTAGTTGTTGGCAGGAAGGACGTTGTAGCAGATGATTTTATGGGTTATGCTTAGGCTACCGAACCGAAAGTCCTGGGATCCCCTTTTGCAGCCTTCCCACAAGCAGAGTCAACAGAAGAACCAGATTCACTCCATGACCCTGATAGAAACGGAATGGTGGTGAGAAAGGTCATAAAGTGGGACAGAATTCACATTACAAATATCTCCCCTCACAAAAGAAATGCTGGGTTCAGTTGTGGTCGTAAGTCGAGGACTTCTACTAACTGCTTTTTTCATGCCGTGTCCTGGTGTCTGATCTTTGTCTCCTCCCAGATCTGAACTCAGCCTAAAGGATCCTCTGATTTCCCTCTTCTCCTGATAGGTCCCTTCCTTCCTTCCTTCCTTCCTTTCTCCTCCCTTGTGGTTGACAGAGTCAATGGGGGAGGGGGGATCTGGCAGCCTCTCTTATGTCTCACCCCATCCCTCCCTCCCTCCCTTCTTTCCTTCTTTACTTCCTTCTTTCCTGGAACCAGCTCCGTGTCACCTCTTGACTGACCAAAGCCAACCAAGAGGGACACGGATCCAGTAGACAGGTGGCGGAACTCACAACTCCAATGGCCTTGTCCACTTCATCAAGTGTCACCAAGTCAAACTCCCCGCAGACAGATGGACAAAGAAGTTTAGCCCCAGTCACCTCGACTGATTCGTTGTCAGTCGACTCTGTTTTACAATTAGAGTCGAGGTCCACTCGGATCCGAGCGATTTTATCAGCGAAAAACGTGTTAAAATCCTCGGCACTACTCTGCAAGGGCTCCCCAACTCCCCCCAGGTTAAGAAGGGAGCAGGTTACCCTAAACAGAGCAGCCGGGCAAGATTCCGCTGATGCAATCAAGGCAGCATGATACACCCATCTTGCCGCCTTAAGCGCCACTTTGTAAGTCTTAATATGAGTTTTTAAAAGTGTTCGATCGGATTCAGACTTACTCTTCCTCCATCGCTTATCTAGACATCTCTTCTGGCGTTTCAACTCCTGGAGCTCCTTGTTGAACCATGGAGCTCTACAGGGTCTAGTGCTGCGGAGAGGTCGCAGTGGCGCAATTCGGTCAAGGGCCTCCACTGCAGCCTTGTTCGAGGCCTCAGCCAGAGACTGCCGAACTGTGGACGAGTGTATCTGGAATAACCCCAAGCACCTTCTGAAAACCTTCTGGATCCATCAGGCACCTGGGGCGGAACAACTTAATTGGTTCCGCCTCCCTGCAGGGGAGGATTGAAGCCAGGAAGTCAAGCCGCAGTAGAAAATGGTCCGACTATGACAAAGGCAACACTTCTAAGGCCCTTAGTCTCAGACCATTACTCAGTTGCTCAGAGAGGAATAACATGTCGGGTGGGTGCCGCCCCTCATGAGTCGGACCCTGTACTACTTGGGTCAGGTCCATGGCTGCCCGCAATATCTGGAGCAACAAGTCTACGCAGGCAAAGGCTCTCCCTGGCTATAATAGCCACTCCTCCCCCCCTTCCCTGGGATCGAGGCTGATGCCATATCTGAAACCCGGCTGGGCAAATTTCAGAGAGAGGAACTCCTCCCTCTGGGCCCAGCCAGGTTTCAGTTACACATGCCAGGTCAGCCTCCTCATCCAGGATTAAATCCCGGATGAAGAGAGATTTATTTACCACTGACCTGGCATTGAGTAGCAGCAACCTGAGCCCAGGGCCAGAATTACACTCGTCACCAGTATTCTGGGTTGAGCTCACGTAGCTGGAACAAGGGATCGTTATTAAGCAGCGATCTCTCCTTCCCCTGGAATGGCTCGCTCTGTGGTTCCCACCATATCTGCCTCTCCCTAGCAACACCGGTATATCCAGACCCTCTGCCACCCCAGAGATAGGTGCCCCCCTCCTGCCTCTCCCATGCCAGGTAGGCCAAATATATTATTTACATCGCTCCCATTCATCTCATTCATATTGTAACCCCACCCATCCCATCCATACCAATCATTCACTCCACACATACTATACTCACCCCAATAATTTAGTTAAAAAATAAATCAATTAATATTAAAGATTAAAACACTCTCAACATACATTCAAACAATACAGTGTACCATGTAATTTTCCATGAATAAAATGCGGTATTTTGTTAGTAACCAATATCAATCATAAAAAAGTTGCAAAAGGTTTTTTTTCTAATTTTGTCATCCAGTTACATTCATTTTCTTTTAATTAAATGCCCTCCTTAATGTTCCTTCAAAAAGTACAACACCAATTATATTTCTAACTTATTCACCATCATGCCAAAGTGCTTCCCCTCTTTCTTTATACATTTTTCTGTAAACCAAGGAAACCCTGTATAGCCAATCAGATGTTAACAAAAAAAAAATTAAAAACAAAACATAAACATATGCGAATTTCAGACTTCTTCCCCCCTCTAAATAGTACATTTACCTAATCCCAAATTATTTCAGCCCATCTAACATTTAGCCAATTAATACTCATCTACCTTTCTTACTTATTAATCTTAAATTTCAGTCAATTTGAGGGGGGGAAAGGGAAAGAAATTCTATTCTCTATTTTCAATCAATTAAAAATCATTAATATCATTAATCTCCCCAACAATTCTAAGTTCAATTCCATTTATGCATTAATCCAAATTAGTATCACCTACTATATATGTTATTATAATCTATATTTCTAACTTTATTAAAACAGATCAGCAATTCCTAAATTCATGTATCTAAATAGAAAAAATAATTAAAGTTTATTTATTTATCTATTTATTTGTTTATTTATTTGTTTATTTATTTATTTGTTTATTTATTTATTTGTTTGTTTATTTATTTATTTATTTATTTGTTTGTTTGTTTATTGTTAGAGTTGAAAGGGACCATGCAGGTCATCGTCCAATTCCCTGCCTGAGCAGGAATCCTAAAGCACCCCAAGCCAAGTGGCAGTCCAATCTCCTCTTGAAAGTGTCCAGAGTTGGGGAGTTCACCACCTCCGCAGGCAGGTTGTTCCACTGGTTGATTGCTCTGACCGTCAGGAAGTTCTTCCTTACTTCTAGGTTGAATCTCTCCTTGGTCAGCTTCCAGCCGTTGTTCCTCGTCCGACCCTCTGGTGCTCTGGAGAAAAGAGTGGCCCACTCCTCTCTATGGCAACCCCTCATATATCTATATACAGCTATCATGTCCCTTCTGGCCCTCCTTTTCTCTAGGCTATCCATGCCCAGTTCCCGCAATCTCTCTTCGTAAGTCTTGGTTTCAAGTCCGCTAATCATTTTGTTTGCTCTTTTCTGCACCTTCTCCAGAGTTTCAGTATCTCTTTTGAAGTGTGGTGACCAGAACTGGATGCAGTACTCCAGATGTGGTCTGACCAGGGTGTAGTAGAGTGGTATTAATACTTCCCTGGTCTTGGAGTGTATCCCCCTGTTGATGCAGCTTAGGATGGTGTTGGCTTTTTTGGCCGCTGCTGCACGTTGCTGGCTCATGTTTAGTTGATTATCCACCAAGACTCCAAGATCTCTTTCGCAGTCACTACTGCAAAATGGGGTTTCTCCCAGGCTGTACGTGTGTCTAGGTTTTTTTTTTACCAAGGTGAAGGACTTTGCTCTTGTCGACGTTGAACTTCATGTTGTTAGTGTGGGCTCATAGTGTTAATCTGTCTAGGTCTTTCTGTATTTTGAGCCTGTCCTCTAGGGCAGTGTTTTTCAACCAGTGTGCCGCGAGACATGGTCAGGTGTGCCGCAAAGCTCAGAGAGAAAGAAAGCAAGAGAGAGAGAAAGCAAGAGAGAAAGAAAGGAAGGAAGAGACAGAGAGAAAGAAAGCAAGAGAGAGCAAGAGCGAGTGAGCGAGAGAAAAAGAGAACAAGAGAGAGAAAGAGAGAAAGAAAGCAAGAGAGAGAGAAAGAGAACAAGAGAAAGAAAGAGAGAGAGAGAGCAAGAGAGAGAAAGAAAGCAAGAGAGAGAGAGAAAGAGAGGGAGGGAAGGAGAGAGAGAGAAAGATATAGAGGGACATAGGGAGGGAGAGAGAAATTGAGCAAAAAAGAGAGGAAGGAAGAGAAAGAAAGAGGGATGGAGAGAGAAAGAAAGAGGAAGGAAGGGAGAGAAAGAGGGAGGGAGGGAGAAAGAAATAGAGCGAAGGGGAGGAAGAGAGAGAATTTTTTGTCCAAACTTTTTAGCCCCCCCCCCCGCTCAATGTGCCCCAGGGTTTCGTAAATGTAAAAAATGTGCTGCGGCTCAAGAAAGGTTGAAAATCACTGCTCTAGGGTGTTGGCTACCCCTGCCAGCTTGGTGTCATCTGCGAATTTGATTAGTTCCCCTTCTACTCCCTCGTCCAGGTCATTGATGAAAATGTTGAAGAGTACAAGGTCCAGGACGGAACCCTGTGGTATCCCACTGCCTACCTTCTTCCATGTGGATTTGGAACCGTTGAGGACAACTCGTTGCGTACAAACAAAGAGCAAACAAAACAATACTCCAAGCTTAATCAACTTCTCAAACGCCAATTTCTTTAATCTAAGCAGAACTTTGAACTGAACCCTTTTATTTTTTATTTTTTTGTATCCCCTTTTAATCCCCTTTTCCATTTTATTCTTTATTCTTTGGATCAAACTTTGGACACTCGACAATGTAGTTATGATGGTGGCAATGTCCCAGGGTTGCGTGAACATTTTTTGGGATCTTCTGACAAGCAACTGCAGGGATTCACTTAATGACTGTGACAAGAAAGGTGGTAAAGTGAGGCATAACTCACTTAATCACCGTCTTACTCAGGAAGTGACTTATGCACCCTTTCACACTTAGGACCTTCGCAGCAGCCCGATGATCGCAGGATCAAAACATGGCTGCTGTTTCATATTTATGACCGTTGCTGTGTGTCCTGAGGTCATGTGACTCCCTTTTGTTTCTAACCGATCCACGCCCAGGCATAAAAATGTGCCGCTCAGACGTTATACTTTTCTCCGCCCACACCGAAAAAAAATTAGAGCGAACATTGCCTCCAAGGTCATTTCCAACTCTGTTGTTGTTATTATTATTATTAAAAATAGTATTGTGTTAGTTCTGTGTAAGCAAATACTTCAGAAGAAAAGGATTTAGGGGTAGTGATTTCTGACAGTCTCAAAATGGGTGAACAGTGCAGTCAGGCGGTAGGGAAAGCAAGTAGGATGCTTGGCTGGATAGCTAGAGGTATAACAAGCAGGAAGAGGGAGATTATGATCCCGCTATATAGAATGCTGGTGAGACCACATTTGGAATACTGTGTCCAGTTCTGGAGACCTCATCTACAAAAAGATATTGACAAAATTGAACGGGTCCAAAGACGGGCTACAAGAATGGTGGAAGGTCTTAAGCATAAAACGTATCAGGAAAGACTTCATGAACTCAATCTGTATAGTCTGGAGGACAGAAGGAAAAGGGGGGACATGATCGAAACATTTAAATATATTAAAGGGTTAAATAAGGTCCAGGAGGGAAGTGTTTTCAATAGGAAAGTGAACACAAGAACAAGGGGACACAATCTGAAGTTAGTTGGGGGAAAGATCAAAAGCAACATGAGAAAATATTATTTTACTGAAAGAGTAGTAGATCCTTGGAACAAACTTCCAGCAGACGTGGTAGATAAATCCACAGTAACTGAATTTAAACACGCCTGGGATAAAAACACAGATCCATCCTAAGATAAAATGCAGGAAATAGTATAAGGGCAGACTAGATGGACCATGAGGTCTTTTTCTGCCGTCAGACTTCTATGTTTCTATGTATAACAAAGGGGGGAAGATCAGTAAAAAAAAGACATCTCGTTCAGCAGGGAAGGAAGTTTAGGAGAGATCGGAGAGTCATTTTGAGGGCTGAATCAGCGTAAACCAATGATTCTAAAACTTGGTGACTTTCAGACTTTCACCTCCCAGAATTCCCCAGCCAGCTCAACCTAAGAAACATTGGAGTCAATGAAAGTTAACTGCACAATACACAAGTTCCATTGCTGTCTAAAGGTTTTGAGGGTCATTCAGAGGGGTTGAAAGCCTCAAATCTCTGCTTATGAACCCATTTTGCTCTACTTCATTTGATCCAAGAAAAGTCCCGGTTTCTGAACCTTCCCTCTCTAGAGGTGCTGAAGGGATCGAGAAAGAACATTGATGGGTTTCCTGCACATAAACAAACACACAGAGAGACACAGAAATTTGGTAGAGCTGGATTCTACAGGGTGGACAAATAAATGGAAACACTTGACTTTTTGGCATCATAATGTTTGAACATGTTCAAATCAATCAAAACTTGACATATTTTATTGTTTTTTAAAAAAAATCTATTATTTGATATGTTTTTTAAACTACCTTTTTTAAAACAGAAATTTAAGGAAATTGGTTATAACCTTCTAGAAAAAACAGACCTCTCAGACTTTCCAAGAGGCCAAATTGTTCAAAGTGCTCAACATTATTGAGCATTTATGGTTGATTTTAAAGATTCAAGTAAGAAGTCGATTTCCACCACCATTGTCTCTAAAAGAACTGGATGGTGCTTTAACTGAAGAATGGGATAAAATTCCTTTGGAAACAATTCACAATTTGTATGAATCAATACTTCGGAGAATTGAGGCTGTATTTGCCACAAAAGGTGGACCAACACGGTATTAAAAGATATTTTGATGATTTTTCTAGGTGTTTCCATTTTTTTGTCCACCCCCTGTATGTAGAGCAGTATTGCTCTGCTTTGACATCTTTAAGGTGGTTGAACTTCAACTCCCAGAATTCCCCAGTCCTCAATCTGTGCTGGCTATGGAATTCTGGGAGCTGAAGTCCAGCCATCTTGAAGTTGCCACGGTTGAGACACCCTGAGCCAGGGGGTGAACTGAGGCGAGTTAGAGGTGTTTAAAACAAGCACCTCCTTCTCTGGGCATGAAGCACATGATGGGGCCACAATGGAAAAAGTGGAATTCCTTTGTGTCAGGATGATGCACAAAAGAAAATCTAATAATAACAAGAAGTAGAATTCGGAATAAGTAAAAAATGAAATGAAATAGATAAAATTTTAACAGGCCCCGACAAGAAATTTATTACCAAAATGTATAACTATCTACTAAATTACGAAAACATAGAAGAGATAGTTAAACACAATATGATAGCGTGGATGACCAATTTTGGCTATGCTATCCAATTGGAAGACTGGGAAAAATTATGGAAAATAAACTATAAGATAACACTATCTATACCTTACAAAGAAAATCTATACAAAATGTTTTTCCGTTGGCACTACGTCCCGGCAAGATTAGCTAAAATTCATACTAATACGAGTAACAAATGCTGGAAATGCAAAAAAGAGGTAGGAACCTATTATCACATGTGGTGGCTATGCGCAGAAGCAAGGAAATTTTGGAACCAAATTCAGATCTGGATGGAAGAAATATTAGCTTATAAATTAGAGTGGAAACCTGAAATGTATTTACTATGAATAATTAGAGGACAACACAGTAAAGAAAATTATTATCTAATAATCCATATATTAAGTGCAGCAAGATTGGCATTTGCGCAAATTTGGAAGCAAGAAAAAACGCCAAATGAAGAGATGGTAATTAAAAAAATATTAGACTGCGCTAAATTAAGCAAATTAACTTACGAAATGCAAAATCAACAAAATAAAAACTACTACAGAGTATGGGAAAAATTGTACAACTGGATTGAGAGAAAAAAGAGAAACTAGCAGTAAAAGACTATTATGTACAGTAAATGGAATTGTAAAAAAATCAATTTGTGTTTTATGTATATAGGGAAATGTAAATGTTTAATGTTAAATGTCTGTGTGTTGGTTTGTCAAAAAACTCAATTAAAAAATTGAAAAAAAACCCCAATAAAAGTAAAACAGAACACCTGACTCTTGTGGGATTGTTTTTTTTCAGGAATGCAATTTAATCTATTTAATTTAAGATGTTTCAAGGAATCTAAATTGGGGCTGGGGTGATATGTACAAAGCTACCTTCAGAAAAAAAAATGTGTGTCTATTTCCCTTTTCTAAAATGCATCACAGTGTATTGAAAAGTCATAATTGGCCTTTCAGTGATTTAACAAGTGCAAAGGGGAAAGTGGCACCAAGAGGCAATGGAGCAGGAAGCCATCATTGGATTCAAGCATTCAGACAATTGCAAGTTTCCACAAGCAGCAAAATTAGAATCACAGTTCCTGCTTTTGGCCTGTTCCTTCATAATTGCCCTGGAGACGCTTTGATGGGAAGGGATCCAGGCAGACGTGATCTTCATAGGAAGGGGAGGGGGGAGAGTGACCAAAGTCTGAAATTATCCTTAGATACTTTTTTTTAATATATAATATTTTTATTGGTTTTTCTTTAAGACAAACAAGACAAACAACATTTAACATTTAAAGGAGCTACCATTGCTCTGCTATGCATAGCATTTCTAATTCAGAAAAAAAATCTAATTGTGATTTAGATCAATACAGAAAGATAATTCATGATATACTACTATAATATAACATCTACTTCGGTATTTCCATTTTAACATTGTCATTTAAATAATTGGGATCAATTCGAATCTACTGAAAACTTTTCCATAAAATTTCTTAATGTACTACTGTAATATAACATCTACTTTTATATTTCCATTGTAACAATATAGTTAAAATAAATAGAATCAATTAATGAAACAAAAAACTTAAAATTTCTTAATATACTACTATACTATAACGTCTACTTCAAGATTTTCATTATAGAAACATAGAAGACTGATGGCAGAAAAAGACCTCATGGTCCATCTAGTCTGCCTTTATACTATTTCCTGTATTTTATCTTACAATGGATATATGTTTATCCCAGGCATGTTTAAATTCAGTTACTGTGGATTTACCAACCACGTCTGCTGGAAGTTTGTTCCAAGGATCTACTACTCTTTCAGTGAAATAATATTTTCTCAAGTTGCTTTTGATCTTTCCCCCAATTAACTTCAGATTGTGTCTCCTTGTTCTTGTGTTCACAATTTATAATGTTAAAAACCTATCCATAAAATTTCAATATATTATTTACTCAATTTAAAAAATTTAAATTTTCTAAAGTTCATTTATATATTGTTAATAATCTTTTTTAACATTCCACCAATTATACACTTAGATGCTTTTTGCCTGAAACCGAGTTCTCCAGCAGGAAAAGTTTCCATTCGGGGCCTTTGGGATCAGGGGGAGAAGAGAGAAGCTGCCTCCCCCCAACAATCCCTGGGTCTCTGCCCAAAATTTCCCCTGGAGGATTCAGCCAAAGAGCAGAGCAGAAACTTTTATTATAATTCTCCAACTAGTTCTTGGACTTTGAGATTGTTGGACGTTTCTCTGGAGGGAAATGAAAGGGAAATAATGCCCAGGTGGCTCATAATGATAGGGGCACAGACTGGATTAAATCACTGCCATCCATGAAATTGGCCCCAGGGGGAATACACGGCACCTGTGCCAGAAGAAAAAGAAATCCGACTCTTGTTGGCATCGTGGCTGATGAGAAAATCCCAGGAGGACGGTTAATGCCCGAGCATGTCACAGATCTGAAATAGCTCTTTGTTATTTCAGTGAGTGGATTCAATTTACTTTACTTTAATGCTCAGGGGCATCACCACAAAACAGCTGTTGCAATAGTCTGGCTATTCTCCCAGAACACAATCAGACTCAGTCAAAACTTTGTGTAGTTAAACAAAAAAACCCCCCACATACACAGAGGGAGGGGGGGGTGTCCTGTGTCTTGTTTACAGGCTGACTTTTAGCTCTGCAGAGGAACCGTAGCAGGTGTTACATGCCTGTCCTATAATTTTGGAAGCCCTGGGGATTTCTTCCTTTTTTCTCTCCAAGAAGTTTTCTGTCACCTTGGAAACAGCCTTTGTGGGTGAGAAGCACAATGCAAAGTTAAGTTGCTGCCCTCAAGGGAAACAATAACTGGCTTGGCCTGAGATGTAGGCTTTGTGTGAGGTGACCAGACATCCTGCTTTCAGCAGGACAATCACAATTTTTAACTATTTTTATTTATTTATTATTTATTTATTTTGTCCAATACACAATGAAGGTGAGAGAGTAAAATGCTTATGTACAATGAACCAAAGTTCAGCCATGATAAACTATGTATAACCTTTTACACTTAAAGTTTAATACTGTCTGCATAAGGTGCAGAAAATGTAGCAAGAAAAACTGCCAACCACAAGCTGCTAACCCCAAACTGTCTCAGGACAGGAAACACTGAAGAAACAGCTTAGGAAATCCAACTAAAGACATGTATAAAATCCTGTCTGTAACTCATGCCCCCTGCAGAGGTGTGAGATAATTTTCTCTAATCTGCCTTGCATTGCAATAAAACTTATTTTCCTTTATCAGATTGTCTGTCTCCATATCTCCTGTTTTCTCCATGAATCTCTCCCATATCAGTTGGCCCCCCAGATGGTTGACACGAGGAGTGGAGATTCAGGAATTCTTGGGGAAGGTTTATAGAGCAGTGGTTCTCAACCTTTCTAATGCCGTGACCCTTTAATACAGTTCCTCATCTTGTGGTGACCCCCAACCATAAGTCTATTGCCAATTCTCCCAAACAGAGCTTTAAGTTGATTGGCAGGAAGGTCAGAGGGACAAAACCCACTGTAAACGCCTGATTGGTTGGATTGTAAAAATATGTTCCAAGGCGCCAGAATAGATTTAGTTCCTAACACCATAGGAAATTTGTAGAAACAGAATTTTATAAAACTTGGCAGAAGGTTTACAACTGGTGGAATACAAAAAAAGATTTTTAAAGATATCCAAATAAAGTGTTAAATAGTTAAATGTACTAGACAAAATATATCATATAGAGATATTTTATAGATAAGTTCATTTTTTCGAATTGGTTTAAACCACAATTATATAACTGGTGGAAGGTATTGAAAAGTTAAAATTTTTATGATAGCATATATTATATAGAGATATTTTATTGATATGTTTACTTTTCTGTATTGATCTAAACTATAATTAGTTTCCTCTTTCTGTATTAAGAAGACTTCTATGCTGAGCGGAGCATATCTCTCTATATATGTATCTTTAATAAAAGAAACTATTCACAATATGTAACCTACATCGTAAAATACAGTTGTATATGTTTAAATCTAAACAATAGGTAAATTTTCTGTTATATCATTATATATGAATCCCAGCGACCGGTTAGGTCCCACAAAGTTGGTCTCCTCCGGGTCCCGTCAACTAAACAATGTCACTTGGTGGGACCCAGGGGAAGAGCCTTCTCTGTGGCGGCTCCGACCCTCTGGAATCAGCTCTCTCCAGAGATTAGAACTGCCCCTACCCTCCTTGCCTTTCGTAAACTCCTTAAAACCCACCTCTGCCGTCAAGCGTGGGGGAACTGAAACATCTCCCCCTGCCTATGTAGTTATTTGTGTATGATATGACTGTATGTATGTTTTTATCTATTGGGGTTTCTTGTTTTTTAGACTTTTTAAATTTATTATTGTTATTTTAGAAACATAGAAGTCTGACGGCAGAAAAAGACCTCATGGTCCATCTAGTCTGCCCTTATACTATTTTCTGTATTTTATCTTAGGATGGATATATGTTTATCCCAGGCATGTTTAAATTCAGTTACTGTGGATTTATCTACCACGTCTGCTGGAATTTGTTCCAAGGATCTACTACTCTTTCAGTAAAATAATATTTTCTCATGTTGCTTTTGATCTTTCCCCCAACTAACTTCAGATTGTGTCCCCTTGTTCTTGTGTTCACTTTCCTATTAAAAACACTTCCCTCCTGGACCTTATTTAACCCTTTAATATATTTAAATGTTTCGATCATGTCCCCCCTTTTCCTTCTGTCCTCCAGACTATACAGATTGAGTTCATTAAGTCTTTCCTGATACGTTTTATGCTTAAGACCTTCCACCATTCTTGTAGCCCGTCTTTGGACCCGTTCAATTTTGTCAATATCTTTTTGTAGGTAAGGTCTCCAGAACTGAACACAGTATTCCAAATGTGGTCTCACCAGCATTCTATATAGCGGGATCATAATCTCCCTCTTCCTGCTTGTTATACCTCTAGCTATGCAGCCAAGCATCCTACTTGCTTTCCCTACTGCCTGACTGCACTGTTCACCCATTTTGAGACTGTCAGAAATCATTACCCCTAAATCCTTTTCTTTTGAAGTATTTGCTAACACAGAACTGCCAATACAATACTCAGATTGAGGATTCCCTTTCCCCAAGTGCATTATTTTACATTTGGAAACATTAAACTGCAGTTTCCATTGCTTTGACCATTTATCTAGTAAAGCTAAATCATTTACCATATTACAGACCCCTCCAGGAATATCAACCCTATTGCACACTTTAGAGTCATCGGCAAATAGGCAAACTTTCCCTACCAAACCTTCCCCTATGTCACTCACAAACATATTAAAAAGAATAAGACCCAGAACAGACCCTTGTGGCACACCGCTTGTAACCTGACTCTGCTCAGAATACTCGCCATTAACAATAACTCTCTGATGTCTATGCTTCAGCCAGCTGCAAATCCATTGAACTATCCAGGGATTAAGTCCAATCTTCACTAATTTATCTATCAGCTCTTTATGTGGAACCGTATCAAAGGCTTTGCTGAAGTCCAGGTAGGCAATATCCACGGCACCACCTTCATCCAACACCTTTGTGACATAGTCAAAGAAATCAATGAGATTAGTCTGACACGATTTGCCTTCAGTAAAGCCATGCTGATTTGGGTCCAATAAGTTATTGTTTTTTAGGTGCTGATTTATCCTCTTTTTGAGTAGAGTCTCCATCATTTTAACTACAACTGATGTCAAGCTAACTGGCCTGTAGTTACCAGCTTCTTCTCTACTGCCCTTCTTGTGAATAGGCACAACACTGGCCATTCTCCAATCCTCAGGAACTTCTCCTGTTAACAAGGATTGGTTAAACAAATCAGTCAGGGGGTAGCAATGACAGATCTGACTTCTTTAAGAACTCTGGGGTGGATGCCATCTGGACCCATTGCCTTATTTATCTTTAATCGTTCAAGTTCTTCTAAGACATCAGCCTCTAAGATCACTGGAGCTGAATCCGTACAGCTGGAAGCAATGCTATATCCCTCTATAGTATTATTTTGTACATTGTCTTTTGAGAAAACAGAACAGAAGTAGCTATTGAAATGGTCAGCGATCTCCTTATTCCCATTAATGCATGTATTATTCCCGGTACTAAGCTTCGTGATGCCGCAGTTTTTCTTCTTCTTATCACTAATATATCTGAAGAAGGTTTTATCCCCCTTCTTTACAGATTTGGCAATTTCTTCCTCTTTTGAGGCTTTAGCAGCATATATTATCTGTTTCGCCTCCTTCTGTCTCATTTTATACACCTCCCTATCAGCTATACTTCCAGACTCTTTATACCTCCTATAGGCAGCCTTTTTTTTGTTGACTATAGCCCTTACATCATTGCTAAACCATAGCGGTTTCTTCTTCCTTTTACCTTTAGTTATTTGTCTTACATACAGTCCAGTGGCTTTTAAGATGGCCTTTTTTAATACAGTCCACTGGGTGCTCCCTCCTGCCATTTTATCCCTCCTCTTTAATTCATTTTCTAAATATTCCCCCATTGCATAAACATTTGTTTTTCTGAAATCCAATACTTTGGTTGCATTATAGGATTGCTCACAATTAGTTTTTACATCAAACCACAAACATAGATGGTCACTGCATCCTAAATTTTCTCCCACCTTGACATCTGAAACCCAATTCCCATTCGTAAAAACTAAATCTAGAATATTCTCCCCTCTAGTTGGTGTCTTAACCAGCTGTGCCAGAGCTGCTCCTGTAAAGGCCTCTACTATAGTCTTACTTTTGCATGTAAGGGCACTGGGGATATTCCAGTCAACATCAGGCATGTTGAAATCACCCATAACCACAATATCTCCCTTTACTGCCATTTGGGTAATTTCATCCACCATCTTGTTGTTATATTCCTCGGATTGCCCTGGAGGCCTATAGATCACCCCAATTCTAATGACAGAACCTTCTTTATTTTGCATGCAAATCCAGAGAGTCTCTAGATTTTAGATTCTAACTACTGTATTAGATTTGTTATTATATATTGTTTTTATCATTGCTGTAAGCTGCCCCGAGTCTACGGAGAGGGGTGGCATATAAATCTAATAAATAATAATAATAATAAAAATAATATAATGCTACCACCATTTCTCTTAACTCCTGACATCATGTTTAAACTTGATATATCTTTGGAATCTCTTCCTGGCAGGGCTGAGGGTTCTACCACTGGGGCTAACCGGGGGCCTTTGCGGCCAGAGTCAAACTCTCTCTCGCCGTTGCCCCTTCGGCCTCCCACCCATGGAGGACTCGCCCCACCCCTTCGCCAATCCAAGTGACCCACACACACACATGTATTTTCTCCCCTCCCCCCACACACCTCGCCTAGCAAAATAGGCTCCGTTTAGTGACCTCATGAAGCCCCAAAGACCCCCGGACAGGGCAGGGGTCTCTAAATAAGGGGAGGAGAGCAGGGGGCTGCTGAATCCTGCATGGAGACTCCTTTCAGGGTGTTGTGGATGGCTCTGGCCCAGCTCCTGCCCCAAAGAATGTGGAGGTGGATGCAGGGAAAACATCAACACGTTATAGGCCTGTTTTATTGCCGACAGAATCAGGTAGTGAAGTTTCCTCGGAATAAGAATAAGGTGGGGGTGACTTGGAAGAGGGGGGCTTGGCAGACAGCCCAGGAAGCCAATCTCCATTATCTTCGGTAGATTCGGATGAGGAATTGCTAGACCAGGGGTAGGGAACGTTGGCTCTTCTATGACTTGTGGACTTCAACTCCCAGAATTCCTGAGCCAATCATGCTAGCTCAGGAATTCTGGGAGTTGAAGTCCACAAGTCACAGAAGAGCCAACGTTCCCTACCCCTGTGCTAGACCCACGCATGCGCAGAGTTATGCATAGAAGAGATCAATTGAAGAGATATTACAGGCGATAGAGAATCCACCTGTGGTTGGGTGGGGCTCACATAATTAGAGCAGCTGTTATATTGGCAGTGGGAAGGTTGAGCAGTGTGGAGATTATCTGATCGTAATTGCTGGGAGTCACGGAGTTTGAGAAAAGAAATCCTTGTAAGTTTTTGCCACGTCTGGAACAAACAGTATTTGTGCCGAACTTCACAGTACTGGTTTCTTGATGATTTATTGCTTGCCTTGTTATCGGATTGTAATCCATTACTGCCTTGTTTATACAAGAAATCCCTTTGAAATCTAAAATGGAGTTTTGCTTCTCTTTTGTTGAGATAAAAAACATTTACTGGACTTCTACTGTGTTTGTGTGTCTGTTTTGAACCACTTTCCCTTTCATTGGAGGCTTGTACTAGAAGCCGGCAGAACACAGGGTGGGGGGCATGCTTTGGGGAGGGGTTCCAGCTCGCTCTGACCAGAGAGGAGATGGGAAGGAGGGGAAGGACCTGGAGGGGCCCCCACCTCCCCTGCCTTGGGGAGAAGGATGGAGCTTCAGGGGCTTCAGCGCGACAGCCGCTAGGAAAGGCAGAGGCAGAAGGGGGTGTTTTCTCTCCTGGGGGAGTTGTAGTTCGGCTGACCCTCCACTGGCTGCTCATCAGGCAGCTGCGGGGGAGAAGGAGCCCCGCCCTGGGAGTGCTGGGTCAGAGGAAGACCGGGGAAGGGAATAATTGGGGGGGGCAAAGAAAATCGGTGCAATTGAGTGACCTCAAAGCTGCCACTGATGAAAAGCTCCAGGTAGGGCCGGTCCTCTTGGAGGCTTCCCTGGACTCAGATAAAAAAGAAGGGATGTTGACACCTTTACTCCCTCCCAAGAGACCCTTCCCTTCCCTCCTGTGCCCCCCCTCCCAAGAGCTTCCAACTTTGTGGTATTGTTGCCACTCCTCTTTTCCCCCCCTTCCTCCAGCCGTTTCTGCCCCGCCCAATGGCTGCAATCCTGAAGAGAGAGAAATTCACCCCTCTAGCCCAAGAATGGATCCCCTGTTGCCCATCCTCCACTGCCGGCCCCGCTGGCCTGCCTTCATTCATTCATTCATTCATTCATTCATTCATTCATTCATTCATTCATTCATTCAATTTTTATGCCACCCTTCTCCTTAGACTCAGGGCGGCTTACAACATGTTAGCCATACCACTTTTTTTTAACATTGCAAGCCTATTGCCCCCACAATCTGGGTTCTCATTGGTTGTGGTTGGCTCTGGCCCAGCTCCTGCCCCAGAGAATGTGGAAGTGGGGGCAGGGGAAACGTCAACATGTCCTAGGCCTGTTTTGTTGCTGGCAGAGTCAGGGAGTGCAGTTTCTTCGGACGAAGAAGAAGGTGGGGGTGACTTGGAAGAGGGGGGCTTGGCACACAGCCCAGGAAGCCAATCTCCATTATCTTTGGTCGATTCGGATGACGAAGTGTTAGATCCACGCAGGCGCAGACTTATGCATCGAAGAGACCAATTGAGGAAATATCATGTGTTTGGGTGGGGCTCCAGTAATTAGAGCTGCTGCTATAAATAGCAGCGTGCTAGTTTGGCCGTTGTGGAAGATTATCTGATCGCAGTTCTTCAGGATCATGCCTCGCTGTTTCTGAACTTTGTTTGTGGATTTTTCACACCTTTGAAACCAAAGCAGAGAAAAGTGTGTGTGTGTGTTTCACTTCGTGGGAAGAAGTAGGGCTGTGATGTTTCTTCACAGCTACTAGCTAAGTATTTAAGGACTGATTAAGGGACTTGTACAGCCTACAAGGTTGTTTTGGGGAAGAGTGTTCTTTCCAATACAAAAAGGGTGCTTTGTTTCTTTTAAATTTTGTGATAAAGGACATTGTTTTGAATTTTCAAATGTGTGTGTGTCTGAAATTTGTGAATTTTCAGGAGGCTTCAACCAGAGAGCCCGGTAGAACATCCTTTTACCCACCTCGGAAGGATGGAAGGATGAGTCAACCTTGAGCCGGTGATGAGATTTGAACCGCTGACCTGCAGATCTAGCAGTTAGCTTTAGTGGCCTGCAGACCTGTGTGGAGAGGGGCCAAATATGGATGCCCCCCAAAAGACCCCAGTGGTAGCTTCGGTCTATGGGAAGGGAGAGGTTGTGCCCAATGATGATGCAGGGAATCAAAGCCACATGAGGACTTTGTGTCAATCCTGGAGTTTGAATCCCACCTTCCAAAAAAAGCCAAAAGGGGGAATTGGAGCCAATCATCAGGGACTTTGTTAGGCATGAAAACCAGCTGACTCTGAGTGCTAATCCTCCCTTAGGCATGAAAACCTCCTGGGGGACTTTGGCCTCCAACAGGTGACTCCTGAGTTCCATTCCTGCCTTGTTACTTTTTGATTGGGGGAGTGAAACTTGTAAACATATTCTCATAAATATTCTCATATTAATGCCTTATTGCTTTGACCAACACGCAAGGGATGTTTGCCCACAATTGAACTTTCCTCTATCCCATCGGACAATCAGCCAACCCTCAATCTAGGAATCCCCAATTCTGAGATCCCAGATGTTCTCTGATGCCAGAATTGGGGAATCCTAGATGGAGGGATGGCTGAGTATCCAGGATCAAATCCCAGATGAGGAGAGCTTTATTTACCACTGGCCAGGCATTAAGTAGCAGCAGCCGGAGCCCAGGGCCCGGATTACACTTGTCATCAGTACCCCGGGTTGAGCTCATGGGACTGGAACAAGGGATCGCTTTTAAGCAGCGATCTCTTCTTCCGCCAGAATGTCTAGCCCCATGGCTCCCACCATATCTGCCTCTCCCCAGCAGCACCAGAATATTCTGACCCTCTGCCACCCTAGAGATAGGCAACCCCTTCCTTCCTGCCTCTCCATCGCCAGGCAGGCCAAATTTATCATTCATACTATTCCCATTCATCTCATACATACCATCCCACCTACCCCAGTCATTCGTTCCATACATATCGCCCCACCCACCCCAGTTATCCATCAATTTTAAAAAAAACCTAATAAATTAGGTAAAAATATTAAAGAATTAATAATTAAAAACCCATTAATAATTAATACTAATTAATATCAGCTTACAATAATTAACCACTAAAAACTCTAAGTATTAATTATTTAAAACATAACATAAATATAAATATAAATATATACATATATATAGAATATAGGAGATAATTCGATAGTTCAATTAATCGGAACAGATTAGGTCAGCAGCAAAGTAGCACCAAGTTCTCAATTGCTAAGTTCTAGGATTTATTTATTATTTATTTATTATTTAGATTTGTATGCCGCCCCTCTCCGCAGACTTGTTCAATGTCCCATGGGGGAATGTCCAAGTTCTGGACACACTGGTCTCTTCTAGATGTTCCCCGGCTCTTTGGTGCCGGCCGCTGCCATCAGTCAACACTTCTAGATCTTCTCTCACTGTCCTGGTTCTGTCTCTGGATCCTCCGCTCCCACATCACCCCTGTCTCTCTCTAGTTGACCCTTGGTTGGCTTCCGATGGCTCTGTTGTTGCCGGATGGCATTTCTGGCTAACCGTTCACCAAGCGGCACCGCACGGCCTCCAGATGCTCTCAGCATGGTCCTCGGCGCAGCCTCAACATCCTCCCCAGCTTCCTCTCTCCTCTTGCGAGCCTCCTCCTCCACTGCCACAGCCGGCCCAGCCTCTCTGTGCAGGCCCTTCACCCGGCAGACCCTCTGATGCCGAGCACTCCCACCAAACAGCACCCCAGCGTCCTGGATCCATCCGGTGGACCTGGGCTGTTTCAGGCTGTCTCAGGCAACACCACCTCCGTCCAGCACCATCCACGCCAATCGCCTCTTGTCCTCTCGTCCTCTCATCCTCTCGTCTTCTCGTCTCCCAGCATTTCTGTTGTGAGGGGAGATATTTGTTAAGTGAATTCTGCCCCACCTTACGACCTTTCTCACCACCATTCTGTTTCTATCAGGGTCGTGGAGTGAATCTGGCTTCCCTGTCTTGTGGGAAGACTGCAAAAGGGGATCCCAGGACCTTGGGCTCGGTAGCCTTTCTGAGATCCCTTCACTTTGCACAGAGAGGGAACCGGCGAGGAATCCCAACCCCCTCAGCCAAAGTGATCCACGAGATCTTGAGACAGGTTGTTTTTTCAGGGGGGGCCTCAGGAGGGGAGGGGTGAGGCAGGGCAGGGCCAGGCAAGGGTGGCCAGAAGGAGGGGCCAGGGCCAGGTAATTCAGACGGTTCCCCGGACTGGGCATAAAATTAAATGATTCTAGCAAAACAGGGAGAACTGGCTTCAACACGATTGACTCCATTAAACCTTCAACACGACCTAAGAATAGCCCATAAAATCATCTGCTACAACGTCCTTCCTGTCAACAACTACTTCATCTTCAACCGCAACAACACATGAGCACACAAACCTAGGCAAACCGCTCCAAACTCAACTGCAGGAAATACAACTTTAGTAACCGAGTACAGTGATCCCCCGATCATTGCGAGGGTTCCGTTCCAGGACCCCTCGCAATGATCGGTTTTGCGCAAAGTAGCGCTGCGGAAGTAAAAACACCATCTGCGCATGCGCAGATGGTGTTTTTACTTCCACAGCGCTAGCGAGGAGCCGGACTCAGCTGGGAAGCGGCGCTGGGGTTTCCCCACCGCCCACGCAAACTCCTCGCTGCCGCTCGCCCGCCCTTCGCCCGCCCACCCCGCTCGCTCGCGCCGCTTCCCAGCTGAGTCCTGAAGCGAATTCTCAGCTGGGAAGCGGCCCGAGCGAACGGCGTGGGCGGACGAAGGGCGGGCGAGTCGCGGGCGCGTGGGCAGGCAGGCTGCGGACAAGCCATTCGCTCGGGCCGCTTCCCAGCTGAGTACTCAGCTGGGAAGCGGCCCGAGCGAACGGCGTGGGCGGGCGAAGGGCGGGCGAGCCGCGGGCGTGCGGGCAGGCAGGCTGCGGACAAGCCGTTCGCTCGGGCCGCTTCCCAGCTGAGTACTGGGAAGCGGCCCGAGCGAACGGCGTGGGCGGGTGAAGGGCGGGCGCGGCAGCAGCGAGGAGTTTGCGTGGGCGGTGGGGAAACTCCTCGCTGATGCCCGCCAAGAGGGGAAAGACCTAGGGAAGCCGCCCAGAAGCTGATCTGCCCGGCGCCATCTACGCATGCGTGCCCTTAGAAAAAAGGGCGCGCATGTGCAGATGGTGTTTTTACTTCCGGGTTGCAAAATCGCCATATAGCCATTTCGCAATGATCGGGGTCGCAATACCCGGGGGATCACTGTAGTTGATGACAGGAACTCACTACCTGACTCTGTAGTATCATCACCTAACCCCCGAAACTTTAGACTATCCACTGTTGACCTCTTCCGATTCCTCAGAGGACAGTAAGTGCACCAGAGACGGAACCAGCAAGGAATCCTAATGTTTCTCTCTTACTGGTATCATGTATATAAATATTGTCATATCTTTTTATACCACCAATACGTACTTGACAAAACAAATAAAGAAAAACAAATAAATAAACTGGCTGAATCCCTCCACTGCTCCCTTCCCTGTATTTCTCTTCCCTCCCTCCTTTCCTCTTTCTTCCCACCCTCTCCTTCTCTCCCCCCTCAACCTTGCTAGAGAGAAATGAGCCTTCTTTGGCGGTCATTGGGAGCTCCAGCGGGAGGAGCATTAGCCTGGCTGGGCAGAACTGCCCTGCTGCAGCACACACGAGAATTCAGGACCAACTCCTCTTCTTTCGGGCATCCGAAGAAGGCTCATTTCTCCCTCTTGCTCACTCTCTTGCCCGCTACAAGGACACTGCGGGGAGAAAGTCCTGATACCATGCCTCCCTGTCCTTGCAGGCAGCAGGAGAGCAAGTGAGCGAGAAAGAGAAATGAACCGCGGTGTCCTTGTAGCAAGCAAGAGAGTGAGAGAGAGAAACTAGCCTTCTCCGGCCATGCGAAGGAAGAGGAGTGGGTCCCAAATTCTCGTGCGTGCTGCACCGGGGCAGCTCTGCCTGGCCAGGCTACTGCTCCTCCCGCCCGATCTCCCAACAACAATCAGAGAAGGCTCATTTCTCTCTTGTGCTCGCTTTCCTGCCCGCTACAAGGACACCGTGGCTTATCTCTCTTGCTTGCTCACTTGCTCACTTGCTCTCCTGCCACATTGAGAGCTCCAGGGGAAGGAACAGTAGCCCGGCCGGGCAGATCTGCCTTGCTGCAGCACACACGAGGATTCGGGACCAACTCCTCTTCCTTTTTCCTGGCGGCATCTCTCAGGGACAGTCGTTATGAGACTGAAGTGGAAATCGTAAAATAAAGTATGATAAGCTGGGGAATGAATTTTGGCTACACAATTGAATTAGAAAAGTGGGAAAAATTATGGATTAATAATTGGCGAATGACAAAATCGACTGCATTCAAGGAAAACCAACTAAAAATGTTTTACAGGTGGTACCTATCACCGGAAAGATTATCAAAAATGTTCTCAAAAACTTCCCCATTATGCTGGAAGTGCAAAAAAGAAAGAGGCACGTTCTATCACCAATGGTGGACATGTGTACAAGCAAAAAAATTCTGGAATAAAATAACAAACTGGTTAAAAGAAATAGTAAAAGAAGAAATTGGAAAAAAAAACAGAATTGTATTTATTGGGTATTTTAAATAAAAAAAGTAGAAAAAGAGGTAAGATATTTAATTATACATATACTAACAGCTGCCAGGATAGTATATGCCCAACATTGGAAAATAGACAAACCACCGGAAGAAAACATAACAATTAAAAAAATATTGGATTGTGCGGAGCTGGACAGGCTATCTAAAAGATTAGAGGGAAAAGAAGATTCGGATTATTATAAAATATGGGCAAAATTTTATGATTGGTTAAAGAAAAGAGCAATAAAGAAATAAATAAAAATTTACACAAAGCAACACGTCGAATAAAAGAATTGGAAAATTAATACTATGTGAAAGAAAGATGTAAAATTCTCTGATCAAATACCTAAAAAGTGGGGAAACTTTCATTTCCCAAATGTTATATGTATATATTTTTGTGTGTGTCTTCTCTTTTTTATGTTATATTTGAAAAAACAAATAAATATTTTTTTTTTTAAAAAAGCATCCCCCCTCAAGCATCCCCCCTCCCGAAGATGTCCCACTGCAGACGGCTTCAGCATTTGCTTTCCACCGAGCCATGCCAGCTGCCACCGCCTACCCAAGATATAGCAGGGTCTCGACTGGAGGGAGCAGCCGAGATGCTGCAGAGTGATAGAAAACATTTTTGGCCTCCATTTCGGCAGCAACCACCAGCATGGAGTGAGAGCCTTGGGAGCCTTGTCTGAGGCCGAAGCACAGGTCCTTGCCACAGCTGGGATTCCCCACCCTGGGACTGCTGATGCAAGCAAAAGAAGGCGGGGAATCCCAGCGGGAGCAGCAAGCAAATGGGAAATCCCGGCGGTGGCAATCAGAAGGCGGGGAAATCGTTGCGGCAGTAAGAGAGCACACGCACAGTAAGAGAGCCCACACACCCAAGCTCGTGTTTGTAAGGTGAAAATGGTTCTTAAGGAGAAGCAAACAAATCTTAAACACGGGGTTCGTATCTCGAAAAGTTCGTATGTAGAGGCGTTCGTAAGAAGAGGTATCACTGTAATTTCTGGAACGTTGCACTTTGATATGGCCCAAGAGCTAATCAATAAAAACTCATGTTATGTCAAACCATGACTATTATAGAATATTTGTGTTTTTTTTGGGGGGGGACTATTGAGAATTTCTGGAAGAAAAGGCGGGGTTGCTATCTAAAAGTTCTCAGGCTTTGTTCCAAATTTTTGCAGAGCTCTTCCTTTTGTGCAATGAGTTGTAGATTTTTCTGTTGTTGTTGTTATTATTATTATTATTAATTAAATTTGTATACCGCCCCTCTCCGTAGACTGTTGTTTTCCTATCAATTACATAGAACACAGAGTAATTAGACTCCTTGGGCTTTTTTACTTGAAACACTTACATTCAATAATATTAAATATAATTTAATGTCTTTGTGTGTAGTTGTGCATATAAAAATCCAATTTTGCTATTTCTGCTCGAACAATCAGAAGCTTCTCCTTCCAGGAAAAAAGGTGCAACCATTGATCAGGTAGATTAGAAATGCTCAGGGAAAATGACAGATCAGGAAATGTTTACCCGGCCATATTCGTCTACTTTTTATTGTTATTTTTCCACCTAAAAGATTTCAAATAGATTTTCAGTTGAATTGAATAGCTTGCTTGTTGTATTTAAGGTCGCGGAAAAGGTGATTTATTTTGGTTTCAATTTTTTCAATTGGCATCTCAGAAACATCTCTGCAGACTTTCTATGTCCACCATGAAGGTGGTCCTTGACTTGCAACCACAGTGGAGCCCAAATTATCTGTTGCTAAGCGAGACCATTGTTAAGTGAATTTTGCCCCATTGTACGACCTATCCTGCCACAGTTGTTGAGTGAATCACTGCGGTTGTTGAGTGACTCACACGGGATGTGAAGTGAACCTGGCTTCCCCATTGACTCTGCTTGTCAGGAGGTCCCAAAAGGGGATCACTTGTGTTCCGCCTGACGGGGCTCAGGCAGTAATTAAGAGTCCAGGAAAGAAGGTCAGACACACACGGGCAGTGATAAACAGCACAATTGTATTAAACACAAAAGGAAAAACTAAACAAATTGTCCTTATTCTTCAGGAGTAAACCACAGTGCTAAGCGAAAGTTCAGATAGATACAAAGTGCATGTGAAGTGAAAAAGCAACCAAATACAAAGTTCACGTAGCAGGAAAGTTCCAGGAGTTCTCCAAAGTCACGAGGCATGATAGAAGCCGTGATTCACAGGTTTTCCAACGCCCACTTGCCTGAAAATGCTGGGTTGAATCAAAAAACACAGAGCAAAGATCTCAAAGCAGGGAACAGCAACGCCATCCAAACCACACAGATAAACGTCCACGGTTTGCCTCTGCCTCTGTTCCCTTTTATAACTGTAGCCCTCATTATGGGGACCATACCCAGCCCTCATTCTATGGACCACACCCAAACACAGGTGACACCATAATCACCTTGGATAATCCCATAATTGAGCCCTACGTTGCATTGCTCTACGGCTACACATATTGATTATCTGTTCAGCATTTGAATCCAGAGAAGAGAGGCTATCCGACGGGCTGCCTGCCAAGTCCCCTGGGCTGTCTGCCAACTCTTCTGAGCTATCTGCCAAATCCTCTGGTCTGTCGGCCAAGTTTTCCTGGCTGTCAGCCATGCTTTCACAATCGCTCTGTAACGCATCTCTCACATACGTGGGAGCAGCAGCCAGCCCAGGCCCAAACACAACAATGTGACTCCCAGACACTGTGACCGTCACAAGTGTGAGTTAGCCGCAAAGCCTCGGAATGTTAATCACGTGACCCTGGGGATGCTGCAAGGGTCACAAGGGTGGAAAATGGTCCTGAGTCCCTTCTTTCTACAAACGGTCTCTGAGAGAACTGGCGTCAGTTGAGGGCCGCCTGTATTGATGCACCCAAGACGCCTCTATACGGAAAGGCCTTTTCATCACAGGGGCCACAAAAGGCCCAAAGCCCTTGAAGATGCTTCCCAGAGGGAGGGGGGAGGGACGAAGGCAGGAGGGGGCAAAGGCCTCCCTTCTCCCCTATCTGTGGCCATCCTCAGACCCCAAAAAGTCACCACAGGCAGAGATAGTCAGATTGAATTGAGACATGTTTCTTAAAGATATTACATTAGGGGAAATGTAGTGAAATGGCACTCTGGGTAATGTAGTTTTACATGTACCCACATCTGCACATTCCTATATTTATTTATTTATTCATTCATTCATTCATTCATTCATTCATTTTCAAGCAAACATGTTCAAAAGGCCTTGTGCGAAAGGGCCTAAAAAACCCCCCAGATGGGTCTTTGCCAGCTTTAGTTGTCTATCTCACTACCTGAGGAGGCCAGTTAGGACTTAAAGGCCAGAGCCAAGACTTCCTCCTACAGGCAGCAAGAAGGACAGCTAAAGCATGGAAAGACCCAGGGGAGGAAGGTCTCTGCGTGCTGACTGTGGAATTCTGGGAGTTGAAGTCCACTCATCTTCAGGTTGCTAAGCTAGCCAGTTTTTTCCTAACTCCTCTCTGATTTTTGTCCATGTCTTTGTTTGTGTGTGCCTGTATGTTTGTGTGTATGTGAGAGACACAGAGAGAAATGTTTCTTTTAAAACTCTGCAAAGTTTTTAAAAAGTTCACTAAAGTTGCACCAGCCCTTTTGTGTGTGTGTATGTGAGAGACAGAATGTTTTTTCTAACTCTGCAAAGTTCTGTCAACTAGTGTTTCACTAAAGTTGCATCAGCCCTTTTCTGTGGAGCCTTTGAGCGTTAACTTTCAAAATAAAGTTAAATACATGTTGGCTTTAACTCAGAAAGCAGCTATTTCAGATCTGTGAGATGCTCTGGCATTAACTGGCCCCTGGGATTTTGTCTCCATGCCCACAAATGTCAGATTTATTTATTTCTTCAGCCACAGTTGCCATGTATTCCCTTCGGGGCAGTTCCAAGCACGGAGCTCCAAAACCTCTCAATTCTAGATGACCCATTTAATTCCATCTCTGCCCCTGCAATTATGAGCCATAGGGGGATTATTTGCCTTTCACTTCGCTCCAGATAATCCACCAAAGTTGAATCATCCAGGGAGCTCTCCTGAGAGGGAGAATTATTACGATCCATGTTTCAGCTCTGCTCTTGGGCTGAATCCTCCAGGGGAGACTTTGGGCCGAGAAATAGGGAGTTTGGAGACAGGCAGAGTCTCTTTCATGTACGTCTCTCTCCTTTCCAGGTGAAGCTGTGTTTCAATCAGGAAAGCAACTGCATCATGTCCCACCTTGTGAAAATCCTCTGAATTCTTCAGTAGGAACAGGAAGGAGATTGATTGAGTCACCTGGTGAATTATGGACATCTTGATTCTGGTTGTGGTGCTGCTTGTGTCCCATCCAGTCTCTGGGAAGCTGAGAAGGAAATGCCTGATGAGTTTGGAGCACCAGGATGGAAAACGACCACCGAGCCTTTACAGCCCAGGAGACCATCTCATTGGTGTAGTCCTCAGTGGACTTGAAACACTGCATACAAAGTTGCTTTTCAACGTGGCTCCTTCTCTTTCTGATCGGTAAGTCATTCAGGGTGATGGAGTTGCACTCCCTCTGTTCTAACACTCTCCTTATTTTATGTTTTTCCCTCATTTATTCCTATATTGTGAATATGTCTAATTCCCTGAATGATTTTGATTTCCACAGCTTCTTGTTTTTGTCTGATTTTGTGAAAGAGACTCAAAAAGGGGTCTGAGAAAAAGCTGAAAGGGCTGGAGATTATTTTCCTCTCTCTCTTCAATCCTTAATTCGTCATTTGAATAATGAATTTTATTTGAAGTAATTGGAGAATCAGCTGTAGTTGCCGTACCTCAGTCGATTCCCATTTGTGTAACTGTGAAAGATTATACACTGTTCCAAAAAATAAAGGGAACTCTTAAACAACAGAATATAACTCTAAGTCAATCAAACTTCTGTGAAATCAAACTGTCCACTTAGGAAGCAACACTGATTGTGTTGCTTTTCACAGGCTGTTGTCAGCACATTCAACTTTGTACAGAACAAAGTGTTCAATGAGGATATTTCATTCATTCAGATCTAGGATGGGTTCTTTGAGTGTTCCCTTTATTTTTTTGAGTAGTGTATATTAAAAGAAGTATTTGTTGTTGTTGTTGATTATAATAACATATTTTTTACAATAGGGGTATTTATGGTTTTTTCGATGGGTTAATGTTCATTTTCAATATTCAACTGATCAACAAGAATTCCCAGTTCATGCACAACCTCACACTTGGCTCCAATATCCATGACACCTATGAGAGCACTTTCCACACTTCAGATGCCTTGTTGGACATTCTCTCCACTGGAGAAGCCAATGTCCCCAACTACGGCTGTGGAAGGAAGGACAACCTTCTGGCTCTTCTTGATATGGCTAGAAAGGAAATCTCCATCCAGATGTCAACAATAGGAGGCACCTACAAAGTCCCACAGGTTTGTTTGTGCTTTTCTCCATCTGGTAAAAGTACGTGGTGGGTGATGGTAGATGAGCAATAGATGTAATCATCTATTCTGCATGGAATTCAGGATTTCCTCCATATTAGCAAAAATGTCAATGTTCTACCCCATTATGTTCATGTTGAGATTAATCATAAAAGGTCTGAGATGCAAGCAATACCTTCCCTGGAGAAGTAATTCTCCCAACTAGTTAATTGATCCAAAAATATCTCTAGTTGTTGGGGCCCCTATTGGCATCTTCATTTTAGAAGACAAGACCTTCCCTATCCACTCAGATTGAAGTTGGCAATAGTTGCATTTTATGTAACTAGAATATGGAATAAAAAGGACTCTAGCAATTATAGACCAAATGGATTAGCAGATATTGTGGCTACAATTTATGCCATTGTCCTCTTAGTTAAACTTGAGAAAAATGCATTCCTTGCAGAAGAACCAGAAGGTTTTAAGTAGAGTTAAAAGCTATGTAGATTTTATAGAAATAATGCATAAGTTAATGATCATCTATTGGCACAAATTGGTCGTGGAATATCTAATCTATATCAGTGAGGAAAAGGTTTACAAGCTTTCTAGATGTTAGTGCAACATTTGACTCAATGAACAGAGAAATAGGATGGAGAAAATGGATTGCCCTCCAAATGGAGCTCAGCCTGTTGGCCCTGATCCAAGCCCTTGTTGGAGAGGGAGGTTTGGGCTCAATGGGGCCACGAGAAGAAGGACCTATGCTTACCAAGCAGAGAAAGGAAAGATACATATTTGAACCCTTGCTATTCGGTATAGATATGAATGACTTACTAGGACTAAAACAGATCATAAATAAATTTCATTTACTAAATTATTGGACCAGTGAAAGGCAGTGCACATAGTATATAACATTTGGATTTCAGAAAGTCTTTGACAAGGTAAAGCACAACCTATTTCTCGGTAAGCTAAAACTATGTGAGATAGGCAGCCTGATGCCCAGGTGGAGTCAGCCGGTGGTCCTCAATGGAACTACGTCTGCATGGAGGGAAACCAGCAGGGGGGGACCCCAGGTTCCATTTTAGGCCCAGGACTCTTCAACATCTTGATGAATGATTTGGATGAGGGGAGAAATGGGGATATCATCAAATCTGAAGACAACATTAAAGTGGCAGGAATAGCCAGCACCCCAGAAGATAAGGTGAAGATCCAGAGGGATCTAGATAGACTTGAACCCCAACAAGATGAAATTCAATGGAGAGAAATGCAAGGTTTTACACTTTGCCTAGAGAAACCAAATGTCCACTTACAGATTGGGTGAAATCTGCCTCAATTGTAGTAACGGTGAGAGGGATCTTGGACTCTTAGTGGACAATCACTTAAAAATGGACCAACAATGTTTGGCACCAGCCAAAAAAGCCCAAAACATTTGCATCAACAGATGGATAAAATCATGTGAAGTATTAGTATCGCTTTATAATGCCTTGGGAAGATCACGCTTGGAATACTGCATCCAATTTTGATCACAATATTATTTTAAAAATGTAGAGACTCAGATGATTAAAAATCTAGAGACTAAACATATGAAGAACGGTTGCAGGAATTGAATATGTCTAGTTGAATGAAAAGGACTTTGAGTGACTGAGAGGAAAATGTAAAGATGGTTTCTTTTGTGTAAAGAAGGGAACCAGAGTGAAGCCATATTGTGATATCAAGTTGTCTTTTATACTCAAATGACCTTCCCTCTCTACCATTATATAACCATGCGTGTGAAGCAGTGTTATGAACACATATTGTATTTTTAGCTCGTTGTGTGAAAAACAGGATATGAAACTGGGGCTAGTCCCTAAGTAAGAGGAAAAACCACACTAAGAACATATGTCATTGCTCACATCATGACTTATGGGAGTGTTCGGTATACTGGGAGTCACGTATGAATTGTCGATTTGGTATAAAAATGGAGGTGTGCAATTAATCAGTGGAATAACTTGTCTCCAGAAGTTCTGTGTGCTCCAACACTGGAGATTTTTTAAAAGAGACCACACAGCTACTTCTCTGGAAGAGTATATGGTCTCCTGATTGAGGAGGAGGTTAGACTAGAAGACCTCCAAGGTCCCGTCCAATTCTTTTATTTTGTTTTAAGTTCTGTTGTAGGTACACATGTTGAGCATGCTAAATACCTATTGGATCTCACTAATTTACACTAAAAAAATGATATTATCATACTTACAAATTGGATTGTATACTCTGTGAACAAGACTTGGATTCTTTTGTCATAATAATTATCTGATAACTAATCAATCAAGTTCAAAAGTTATGCTCTTTGGGAAATGACATGGTAGCCACAGTTGGTCAGACAATAGAGCATGTAACACCTTTCCTTACCTGGGGTTGTTCTCTCTGAGACTGAATCTGGGACCCTCATCATCAAAGGAGCTCAGTTAGAGAAAGGGCCTGAGTGAAAGTGGTGCTTAAATGGAAACCTCAGAGCTCTCCAGCTTCCTTACCCTCAACTATCAAAGCATAAGAAGCCAAGGTTTCCCCCATGTTCTTACATCCATCTGATGTTTAGGGCTTCAGAGAGGGGGATGGGACTTTTTGCCTCCACCAGTTGGACGAATGGGAAGGGGGGGTCAGACTAGATGGCCACTGAGGTCCCCTCCCTCTCTATCATTCTGTAAGTCTCCTGAATGAGAAGTGGGGTCAGCCTAGAGGGCCACTGAGGTCCCTTCCCTCTCTATCATTCAACTGGTGTGTGTGTGTATGAAAGAGCAAACTGTCCCATTCTTTCCTTCCAAAAGTAGCATTTTGCAACAACTGTTCTGATTGGATGGTGGCGAAGTGTCCCATGTGACCAAAAGGCTGTGGCTGAAGGTGGATTTTTGTGATGAAAGGGCTGGGGCCAATAGCTGGGGGCCTTTGGGTGAGGGAGAGAAGGCAGCGGCCAATCAGCTGCGGCGGAAGAAAGAGCTTCGTCCAACTGGCGGAGGCAAAAAGTCCTAAACCCTCAGAGAGAAATCTCTAGCAGAACCAACCCCATCACGGCCTAGGTCTTGGGGTGAGTAAAAGGACTCCAGCTGCTGCCCTCACTGTTGTATTGGGAATTTATACAATTTCTGCTATGTCTAAATTCAGAAAATATGGATATCGGCATAAATTCTAATCTACGAAAACTGACAGTCTCCGAAAACAGACAAAATGATTAAAGAATGTTTTAAGATCTGATTTTACAGCACCAAAAAAAATCAATTTATATAATTTATTTATTTATTTATTATTTAGATTTGTATGCCGCCCCTCTCCAAGGACTCGGGGCGGCTCACAACAGAGAAAAACAAATCATAAATAATCCGAGTAAGTTTAAAATATTTAAAATTTAAAAGAAAACCCCATATACTAACAGACACACACACAGACATACCATGCACAAATTAAACATGCCCAGGGGGAGATGTCTCAGTCCCCCCCTGCCTGACGGCACAGGTGGATTTTAAGGAGTTTACGGAAGGCAGGAAGAGTAGGGGCAGTTAATCTCCGTGGGGAGTTGGTTCCAGAGAGCCGGTGCCGCCACAGAGAAGGCTCTTCCCCTGGGGCCCGCCAACCGACATTGCTTAGTTGACGGGTCCCGGAGAAGGCCCACTCTGTGGGACCTAATCGGTCGCTGGGATTCGTGTGGCAGGAGGCGGTCTCAGAGGTATTCTGGTCCAGTGCCATGAAGGGCTTTAAAGGTCATAACCAACAATTTGAATTGTGACCGGAAATTGATCGGCAGCCAATGCAGACTGCAGAGTGATGGTGAAACATGGGCATACCTGGGTAAGCCCATGACTGCTCTCGCAGCTGCATTCTGCATGATCTGAAGTTTCCGAACACTTTTCAAAGGTAGCCCCATGTAGAGAGCATTACAGTAGTCGAACCTCGAGGTGATGAGGGCATGAGTGACTGTGAGCAATGAGTCCCGGTCCAAATAGGGCCGCAACTGGTGCACCAGGCGAACCTGGGCAAACGCCCCCCTCGCCACAGCTGAGAGATGGTTTTCTAATGTGAGTTATGGATCGAGGAGGACGCCCAAGTTGCGGACCCTCTCTGAGGGGGTCAATGATTCCCCCCCCCAGGGTGATGGATGGACAGATGGGGTTGTCCTTGGGAGGCAGAACCCACAGCCACTCCGTCTTATCCGGGTTGAGCTTGAGTCTGTTGATACCCATCCAGGCCCCAACAGCCTCCAGACACCGGCACATCACTTCCACCGCTTCATTGACTGGGCATGGGGTGGAGATGTAAAGCTGGGTATCATCGGCATATTGATGATACCTCACCCCATGACCTTGGATGATCTCACCCAGCGGTTTCATGTAGATGTTAAATAGCAGGGGGGAGAGGACCGACCCCTGACGTACCCTACAAGGGAGAGACCTCGGAGCCGACCTCTGACCCCCCATTAACACCGACTGCGACCGGCCAGAGAGGTAGGAGGAGAACCACTGAAGAACAGTGCCTCCCACCCCCAACCCCTCCAGCCGGTGCAGAAGGATACCATTCGATATTTTATCTTACATTTTATATTTTTATAGATATTTTTTAATGTTTTAGTGTTTTAAACTGCTATTAACTGCTATTTTATATTGTTATTAATTTAATTGATTTTTTAATATATTGGGGTTCTAAATTAATGGATGATTGGGATAAATATGCTTGTGGCTATGAGTGGAATGACTGGTACAATTGGGTTGGTGGGGGTGGGTGGGGTTATGGTATGCATGAGATGATTGATAGTAGTATGAATGATAGATTTGGCCCACCTGACGCTCGAGAGGCGGGAGAGGAAGGGGCACCGATCTCTGGGGTGGCAGAGGGTCGGAATATTCCAGTGTTGCTGAGGAGAGGCAGATATGGCGGGGGCCACAGAACTAGCCGTTCCAGGGGAACGAGGGACCGTTGCTTAATAACGATCCCTTGTTCTGGCTCTGTGAGCCCAATCTTGGGTACTGGTGATGAGTGTAACTCTGGCCCTGGGTTCAGGTTGCTGCTGCTTAATGCCAGGTCGGTGGTAAATAAAGCTCTCCTCATCCGGGACTTGATCCTGGATGAGGAGGCCGACCTGGGATGTATTACTGAAACCTGGCTGGGCCCGGAGGGAGGTGTTCCTCTCTCTGAAATTTGCCCAGCCGGGTTTAAGATATGGCATCAACCTCGACCCCAGGGAAGGGGGGGAGGAGTGGCTATTATAGCCAGGGAGAGCCTTCGCCTACGTAGACTCATTGCTCCGGAAATTGCGGGTTGTGAGTCTCTCTTGATGCAGTTGGACTTAGGGGTTCAGGTGGGCTTATTTCTCACGTACCTGCCTCCCAGCTGCGTGTCAAAAGCCCTGGCTGTGCTACTCGAGGAGGTAGCCGGGTTGGCGGTGGAGTTCCCCGGACTTATTGTCTTGGGGGACTTCAATCTGCCGTCACTCGGCGAAACCTCTGGGTTGGCCACCATGACAGCCATGGACCTGACTCAAGTAGTTCAGGCTCCGACTCACGACGGAGGGCACGCACCCAACATGGTATTTCTTCCTGAGCAATTGAGTAATGATTTGAGACTAAGGGGCTTAGAAGCATTGCCTTTGTCATAGTCAGACCATTTTCTACTACGGCTTGACTTCCTGGCTCCAATCCTTCCCTGCAGGGAGGCAGAACCAATGAAGATGTTCCGCCTCAGACGCCTGATGGACCCAGAGGGCTTTCAGACGGCGCTTGGGGTTATTCCAGAGGCACTCATCCACAGTTCGGCGGAGTCTCTTGCAGAGGCCTGGAACAGGGCTGCGGCGGAGGCTCTTGACCGGATTGCGCCTTTGCGACCTCTCCGTGGCGCTAGACCCCGTAGAGCCCCATGGTTCAACGAGGAGCTCCGGGAGTTCAAATGCCAGAAGAGACGCCTAGAGAAGCGATGGAGGTAGAGTAGGTCTGAATCTGATCGAACACTTGTAAGAGCTTTTATTAAGACTTACAAAGTGGCGCTCAAGACGGCAAGATGCGCGTACCATGCCGCCTTGATTGCATTAGCGGAATCCCACCCGGCCACTCTGTTTAGGGTGACCCGCTCCCTTCTTAACCAGGGGGGAGTTGGGGAGCCCTTGCAGAGTAGTGCCGAGGATTTTAACACGTTTTTCGCTGATAAAGTCGCTCAGATCCGGGCCGACCTCGACTCCAATTGTAAAACAGAGTCGACTGACAATGAGTCAGTCGAGGTGACTGTGGCACGTACTTGTCCACCTGTCTGGGAAGAGTTTGATCTGGTGACACCTGATGAAGTGGACAAGGCCATTGGAGCTGTGAGTTCCGCCACCTGTTTACTGGATCCGTGTCCCTCCTCGTTGGTTTCGGCCGGCAGGGAGGTGACATGGAGCTGGGCCCAGGAGATTACCAATGCTTCCTTGGGGAGGGAAGTCTTTCCAATACTCTATAAAGAAGCGCTTGTGCGCCCCTCCTCAAGAAGCCTTCCCTGGACCCAGCCGTACTTAACTATCGTCCAGTCTCCAACCTTCCCTTTATGGGGAAGGTTGTTGAGAAGGTGGTGGCACTCCAGCTCCAACGGTCCTTGGAAGAAGCCGATTATCTAGGTCCCCGGCAGTCTGGTTTCAGGCCCGGTTACAGCACGGAAACTGCTTCGGTCGCGTTGATGGATCTCTGGCGGGCCCGGGACAGAGGTTTATCCTCTGTCCTGGTGCTCCTTGACCTCTCAGCGGCTTTCGATACCATCGACCATGGTATCCTTTTGCACCGGCTGGAGGGGTTGGGGGTGGGAGGCACTGTTCTCCAGTGGTTCTCCTCCTACCTCTCTGGCCGGTCGCAGTCGGTGTTAGTGGGGGGTCAGAGGTCGGCTCCAAGGTCTCTCCCTTGTGGGGTGCCTCAGGGGTCGGTCCTCTCCCCCCTGCTATTTAATATCTACATGAAACCGCTGGGTGAGATCATCCAAGGACATGGGGTGAGGTATCATCAATATGCTGATGATACCCAGCTTTACATCTCCACCCCATGCCCAGTCAACGAAGCGGTGGAAGTGATGTGCCGGTGCCTGGAGGCTGTTGGGGACTGGATGGGTGCCAACAGACTCAAACTCAACCCGGATAAGATGGAGTGGCTGTGGGTTTTGCCTCCCAAGGACAATCCCATCTGTCGGTCCATTACCCTGGGGGGGGGAACTATTGACCCTCTCAGAGAGGGTCCGCAACTTGGGCATCCTCCTCAATCCACAGCTCACATTAGAGAACCATCTTTCAGCTGTGGCGAGGGGGGCGTTTGTCCAGGTTCGCCTGGTGCACCAGTTGCGGCCCTATCTGGACCGGGACTCATTGCTCAGAGTCACTCATGCCCTCATCACCTCGAGGTTCGACTACTGTAATGCTCTCTACATGGGGCTACATTTGAAAAGTGTTTGGAAACTCCAGATCGTGCAGAATGCAGCTGCGAGAGCAGTCATGGGCTTACCCTGGTATGCCCATGTTTCACCATCACTCCGCAGTCTGCATTGGCTGCCGATCAGTTTCCGGTCACAATTCAAAGTGTTGGTTATGACCTTTAAAGCCCTTAATGGCACTGGACCAGAATATCTCCGGGACCGCCTCCTGCCACACGAATCCCAGCGACCGATTAGGTCCCACAGAGTGGGCCTTCTCCGGGTCCCGTCAACTAAACAATGTCGGTTGGCGGGCCCCAGGGGAAGAGCCTTCTCTGTGGCGGCACCAGCCCTCTGGAACCAACTCCCCCCAGAGATTAGAACTGCCCCTACTCTTCCTGCCTTCCGTAAACTCCTTAAAACCCAGCTTTGTGGTCAGGCATGGGGGAACTGAAACACCTCCCCCGGGCTTGTTCAAATTTTATACATGGTATGCTTGTGTGTGTGTCTGTTAGTATATGGGTTCTTTTAAATCTTTAAATATTTTAAAGTTATTTGAATTATTTATGATTTGTTATATCTTGTTGTGAGCCGCCCCGAGTCTTCGGAGAGGGGCGGCATACAAATCTAAATAATAAAATAAATAATAAAAATAAATAAATAAAAAGTTCAATTAAAGAGAAATCTTGGATTATAGAATTGACAAATCGTATTAGGAACAGAGGTCTCCCTGTTTCTTGTATAACTGGAGAAGAAGCTAAAAAAAGTCCTCCAGAAAAAATCTGGGATACAGAAACAGAAAGAGATGCACCAATCCTCAAAAATTATAATAGGCCCTTTATTGGAATATAATACTTCAGTCAGCATTTCAATATGTTAATCGAATTGTGGTAAATTGTAGAGGTGGCACAGTAATATTATTCACAATGTGTATAGTTTTTAAAATTTATTCTTTTTCATTTTTATAATACAATTTTGCTAATATTCTGTCTTTAATATTTCAAACAATGTCTAACTACAAATTGTTCTAATACATTCATGAGAAGCAGGTTGGATTTATTAAAATGTAATATTTTGGATTTGATCTGACCCCAAATATGACACAGCATTTTCATTGCTTTTTCAGATCAGACATGGAAGTGCTTCAGAGGCTCTGAGTGATAAAAGCAAATCCCCCTTTTTCCACCAGATATACCAGAAAGAAGGGATCCTCTACTCAGCCATTGTCCAACTGCTCCTCCATTTCAGATGGACCTTGATTGGCCTCTTTGCTTCAGACATAGAGAAGGGAGAGAATTTCATGAGGACTTTCCCTCCTGTGCTTGTCAGGAATGGAATTTGTGTGGTTCTATCACAACAATTCTCAACAACAGGATCTACAGCCTATCTCAGGGATGCTCTCTCTAAGTGGAGACAAGTCAATGTCTATATTCTCTTCATGGAATTTGATTCCCTTTGGGACAGAATTCTTCTTTTCCATTTAACATTTCTGCGCTTGCCGGGACTCATTGAAGGGAAAGTCTTGATCCACACAAGTTTTGCAGGGTATCCAATGGACAAGCGCAGACTTCTCAAATACATCCACAGTATTTTGAACTTTGGTTATGTGACCAAAAGGAGGCCAAGAGATGAAGCCTTTGAACCCCGTTTCTTTGTGGAACGAAACTTTGAAGATCTTTATTTTCTCTGTTCTCTTTCAAAGAACGTCTTTTCTGTCAAAGGCCGCAGGAGATGCACCCAGAAAGCCCCTCTGGAGACCCAGAGGAAATGGAATAGAGGCCAGGTCCCAAATCTCTATGACATTTACACCCTCATGAAGACTCTGGCCCATGTCTTGAATGCCGCCTATTCCCCCAGATCGAGGAGGAGAAGGACGGAGGGAGAAAAGAGGTCGGGGTCTCCAAGGCTGCAGCCGTGGCAGGTAGGGGGTCCTGATAGGGATCCATGGATCTCAGATCCTTTGGAGGAGGAATCCCAAGGAGAAGGAGGGGAACCACCTCAACAGATCTGCCCCATTGAATTATTCAGGGAATAATGGTTCCAAAGCTGTGTGTGTGTGTGTGTGTTTCCCAAGTATTTTACTACCACTCTGTGGGTGTGGCTTATTATGTGACTATGGCTTGATGGTCATGTGATTGGGTGGGAGGGACTTACTAGCCATGTGACCAGGTGGGGGGTGGCTTCATGGTCATGTGATTCAGCAGGTGATGCTTGGTGGTCATGTCATGGAACAATTAAAAATAATAGGATTTTTCTCTTTCTTTCTCCTTCCTTCCTCCCTCCCTCCTCTCTCTTTCTCTTTCTTTCCCTCCCTCCCACCCATCCAACTTCCTCCATCCATCCTTCCTTCCTTCCTTCCCCCCTCCCTCTTGCTTCCCTTCTTCTCTCCTTCCTTCCTTTCTTTCTTTCTCTTTCCTTCTTTCTCACTTTTCCTCCCTCCCTCCCACCCACCCATCCAACTTCCTCCTTCCTTCCTTCCTCCATTCATTCATTCCTCCCTCCCTTCTTTCTTTCTCTTTTTCTTTCTTTCCCTCCCTCCCACCCATCCAACTTCCTCCATCCATCCATCCTTCCCCCCTCCCTCCCTCTTGCTTCCCTCCTTCTCTCCTTCCTTCCTTCCTTCCTTTCTTTCTCTTTCTCTTTCCTTCTTTCTCACTTTTCCTCCCTCCCTCCCACCCACCCATCCAACTTCCTCCTTCCTTCCTTCCTCCATTCATTCATTCCTCCCTCCCTCCTTTCTTTCTCTTTCTCTTACTTTCCCTCCCTCCCATCCAACTTCTTCCCTCCTTTCTCCCTTCCTTCCTTCGTTCGTCCAACCCTCCCTCACTTCTCTCTCTCTTTCTTTCTTCCTTTCTCCCTTCCTCTTTCTTTCTTTTTTCTTTCTCCCACCCTTTCTTTCTTTCCCTACCTCACTCCCACCCACCCAAATTTCCTCCTCAGTCCCCCCTCCCTCCACTACCTCCCTCCTCCTCCCTCCCCTTTCTTTCATTCTTTCTTTCTTTCCTTCCTTCTTTCTTTCTCTCTTTCTTTTTTGTTTGCTTGTTTCTTTCTTTCTCTTTCCCTCTCTCTTTCTTTCTCTCCATTCCTTCCACCCACCCATTCTACTTCTCCTTCCTTCCTTCCTCCTTCCCTCCCTCCCTGCCTCCTTCGGTCTCCCTCCTTCCCCCTCTCTTTCTCTCTCTTTGTTCCTTCCTTCCTTTCTCTTTATCTCCCCCCTTTCTTTTTTCCCTCCCTCACTGCCACCCACCGAAACTTCCTCCTCACTCTTTCTGCCCTCCACTCCCTCACTCTCCCTCCTCCTTTCTTTATTTCTTTCATTCTTTCTTTCTTTCTCTTTCTTTCTTTTCTCTCCCCTTTCTTTCTTTCCCACTTTCTTTCCCACCCACCCACCCAAACTTCCTCCGCAGTCCTTCCTTCCTTCCTTCCTTCCTCTTTCTTCTTTCTCCTCTTTCTTTCTTTCTTTCCTTCACTCCTGACTACCCACCCAACTTTCCTCTTCCCTCCTTCCTTCACTCCTTCCTTCCTTCCTTCATTCCTCCCTCCTTTCTTTCTCTTTCTCTTTCTCTCTCTTACTTTCCCTCCCTCCCACCCAACTTCTTCCCTCCTTTCTCCCTTCCCTCCTTCATTCGTCCAACCCTCCCTCACTGCTCTTTCTTTCATTCATTCATTCATTCATTCATTCATTCATTCTCACTCCCTCCCTCCTTTCTTTCTTTGTTCTCTTTCTCTCCCCCTTTCTTTCTTTTCCTCCCTCCCACCCAAACTTCCTCCTCAGTCCTTCCTCCCTCCTCTCCCTCCCTCCCCTCCCCTCCCCTTTCTTTCTTTTCTTTCTCTTCCCCCCCCACTGTTTTTTCTCTCCATTCCTTCCACCCACCCACTCAACTTCTCCTTCCTTCCTTCCCTTCCCCTCCCTCCCCCTCTCTTTCTCACCCTCTGTTCCTTTCTTTCTCTTCCTCTCCCCCTCTTTCTTTTTTTCTTTCTTTCTTTTCTTTCTCTTTCTCTCCCCCTCTGTTTCTTTCTCTCCATTCCTTCCACCCACCCAACTTCTCCTTCCTTCCTTCCTTCCTCCTTCCCTCCCTCCCACCCCCTCCCTCCCTCCACCTCTTTCTCACCCTCTGTTCCTTTCTTCCTTTCTCTTCCTCTCCCCTTTCTTTTTCCCCTCCCTCACTGCCACCCCAAACTTCAACCTCACTCATTCTGCCCTCCACTCCCTCCCTCCCCTCCCCCTCCCCCTTTCTTTCTTTCTTTCTTTCTTTTCTCTCCCCCTCTTTCTTTCTTTCCCTCCTTCTGCACATGCTCATAAAAAGAAAAAAACCTCAATTTTTCCTCCCTCTCGCTCTCCTTTTTTTCTTTTCCTCCCTCCCTCCCACTCAATCTTCCTTCTCACTCTTTCCTCCCTTGCTTCCTCCCTCCCTCTTTCTTTCTTTCCTTCTCTTCCTCTCTCTTTCTTTCTCTCCATTCCTTCCACTCACCCACTCAACTTCTCCTTCCTTCCTTCCTCCTTCCCTCCCTCCTTCCTTCCTTTCTTTCTGTCCCCCCCTTTCTTTTTTCCCTCCCTCCCTCCCTCCCCTCCCCTCCCCTTTCTTTCATTCTTTCTTTCCCTCCTTCTGCACATGCTCATAAAAAGAAAAAAATTAAAGAAATCCCCCCAAAATAAAAAAATATTCAAAAAAAAATTGGGGAAAAAATGCCAGCCCCCAGGGACTGGTACCAGGCCAGTGACCATCATGAGTGGGCCAAAAAACAGAAGGAAAAACATTTAAATTTATTTTTCTTTAAAGCCACCAAAACAAAGTGGTGACACATGTGCAGTGCTGAAAACCTGGTTTCTGTGCATGCACAGAAGAAGAAAAAAATAAAGAAATCCCAAAATCAAAAAGACATTCAAAACAATTTGGGGGGAAATGGCAGCCCCTAGGGACCAGTACGAGGCCAGTACGAGGCTCCCGTTGTGCCTGGACTGGACTGGACCGGTAGGAACCCGCCCCTGTTCCAAAGACGAGATACCAGGGCATTTCGATATCAAACACTGTTAATTTGAAAATGCTGTATAGGTTTGTGATTAGCATTGTGGAATATGACCTTTATGAATTTGGAGGAGGCCCCTGAGACCATCTAGCCCAACCCCTCCTCTCTGCAGCAATCCCAGTTAAAGCTTCTCTGACTGATGGCGGTTCCGTCTTTGCATTCAGAGAATCCACGAAGGGGAGACTGAACTTCTCTGCTTTCCGGGCTCAGCTCTAAAAGAGCTCATCCTTTTAGGATATTTCTCTCTCTCGTTCACCTAAAGTCTCCTCTCCTGTAACTGAGTTCATTTTTCCATGTGTGACACCCTGGAGTAACAGTGAGCAGATCTTAGGCTGGTGTGTGACGTGTGTCGGTGATCGGAAGAGGGCTGCATCCTCCCCTCCTCAACCGAGAGATGGTGTCCATTGGGAAAGGGGCTCCCAGACTCCTCCCGATCTTCAGCTCTCCTCCTTCTTCTCTTTCCTCAAGGCTACGAGTGGCTCCTTTGATCTCATCCTTGCCTTACCTTATTTATTCATTCATTCATTCATTCATTCATTCATTCATTCATTCATTCATTCATTTATTTATTAGATTTGTATGCCACCCCTCTCCGTAGACTCGGGGCAGCTCATAACAGCAATAGAACAATTCATAACAAATCTAATAATTTAAAAACATTTTTAAAAACCCATTATTAATCAGACATACATACAAACATACCATACATAAATTGTATAGGCCAGGGGGAGATATCTCAATTCCCCCATGCCTGATGGCAAAGGTGGGTTTTAAGGAGTTTACGGAAAGCAAGGAGGGTAGGGGTAGTTCTAATCTCCTGGGGGAGCTGGTTCCAGAGAGTCGGGGCCGCCACAGAGAAGGCTCTTCCCCGGGGACCCGCCAAACAACATTGTTTAGTTGACGGGACCCGGAGAAGGCCAACTCTGTGGGACCTAATCGGTCGGTGGGATCCTTGCAGCAGAAGGCGGTCCTGGAGATATTCTGGTCCGATGCCATGAAGGGCTTTATTGGTCATAACCAACACTTTGAATTGAGACCGGAAACTGATCGGCAACCAATGCAGACCTCGGAGTGTTGGTGTAAAATGGGCATTTTGGGGAAAGCCCATGATTGCTCTCGCAGCTGCATTCTGCACGATCTGAAGTTTCCGAACACTTTTCAGAGGTAGCCTCATGTAGAGAGCATTGCAGTAGTCCAGCCTCGAGGTGATGAGGGCATGAGTGACTGTGAGCAGTGAGTCCCAGTCTAGATATGTCCGCAACTGGTGCACCAGGCGAACCTGGGCAAACGTCCCCCTCGCCACAGTTGATTTTTTCAGAGTATAAGATGCACTCTCACCCACCTGGGGCAGATTCCCATTCTGCACGCACACAAGCAAAATCTCGCTGGGACACAAACGCAGAGCTCAACTTATGCTACCAATGTGCCACCCTTTTCCATACTGGTAGGAAGCCAATATTGCTCCACCCCAAAAAGAGGGTGAAAATTTGGGTCCATCTTACAGACTCAATGTAGACCCACCCACCCACCGGCCCCCAACCTTTGGCCTCTGCCTCCCAGCAATTTGCCTCCTTGCAGCTAACGGTAAACAGCCTGTTTCAGTTTCATCACAGCCTGATTAACACAAGCATCCACACGACCCTCAGCTGTTTCAGGCTGAGAGATTCACATTGCTGCCTCCGTGTGCCCCATTTTCCACCCCTTCTGATCCCCACCACCCAGAAAATGGAGCGTGCAGAGGCAGCAATAACCTATGGCAATCCTTGCAGCCTGAAACAGCGGATGAGGCCAACCCAAGCAACAATTCTCTGCTTGTGCTAATCAGGCTGTGCTGAAGCTGAAAGCGGTAGTCATCCCCATCTTCAAAAAAGGAGACCCATCACTAGTTGACAACTACAGACCCATATCTCTATGCTGTGTACCCTGTAAAATCATGGAATCAATCATAAATCGTTCAATCACTCTCTACTTAGAATCCAACAACCTACTATCAAAAAAACAATTTGGATTCCGTAAGAAACTATCCTGCAACCTACAACTACTCCACTGCAAAAACATCTGGACTACCCACCTTGATCAAGGAAAATTCATCGATGCAATTTATATCGACTTCTGCAAAGCCTTTGACTCAGTGGTTCACGACAAACTCCTCCTAAAACTCAAATCCTATGGCATATCAGGTCTCCTCCACAACTGGATTACCGCATTCTTGTCAAACAGACAACAAGTTGTCAAAATCGGAAGCGCCATTTCCTCCCCTGTCCCTGTCAAAAGCGGCGTTCCCCAAGGCAGCGTACTAGGTCCTACTCTTTTCATCCTATACATCAATGACCTCTGCGATAATATCGTAAGCAACTGTGTACTTTTTGCCGACGATGTGAAACTCTTCAACACCACCGACAACACACTCACTCTTCAAAAAGACCTTGACTTCATTTCAGATTGGTCCAACACCTGGCAACTTCAAATATCAACCAACAAATGCTCTACCCTCCACATCGGCAAAAAGAATCCAAACCACATATATGAACTGAATAAACAAATCCTCACTACCAACCAACACTCAGTAAAAGACCTCGGAATACTCATTTCAAAAGACCTAAGTGCTAAAGCCCACTGCAACAATATCGCCAAAAAAGCCTCCAGAGTTGTTAACCTGATCCTACGCAGCTTTTGCTCCGGCAATCTCACACTACTCACAAGAGCCTACAAAACCTATGCCAGACCCATTCTCGAATACAGCTCATCTGCCTGGAACCCACACCACATCTCAGACATCAACACTCTCGAAAACGTCCAAAGATACTTCACCAGAAGAGCCCTCCACTCCTCCACTCGAAACAGAACACCCTACGAAAATAGACTAACCATCCTGGGCCTTGAAAGCCTAGAACTACGGCGTCTAAAACACGATCTAAGTATTGCCCACAAGATCATACGCTGCAACGTCCTTCCGGTCAACGACTACTTCAGCTTCAACAACAACAACACAAGAGCACACAACAAATTCAAACTTAATATTAATCGCTCCAAACTTGACTGCAAAAAATACGACTTTAACAATCAAGTTGTCGAAGCGTGGAACTCATTACCGGACTCAATAGTGTCAACCCCCAATCCCCTACACTTCTCCATTAAACTCTCCACAATCGACCTCTCCCGATTCCTCAGAGGCCAGTAAGGGGCGTACATAAGTGCACTGATGTGCCTATCGTCCCCTGTCCAATTCTTTTTCCTTACCCCTTTTATCTTATATATTCTCTCCTCTACATATATTCTCTTCCTATCCACTTCCCTTCTTTTTACTTCCTATCTTTATATATATATTCCTAATGTATATTCTCTCTCATATGTATTGTATATTGGACAAAGAATAAATAAATAAATAAAAAATCTAATTAATAATAATAATAATAATAATAATAATAATAATAATAATAATAATACCCCCCCAAAGGGAAAAAGACCACAAACCTCCTTGCCACTTGCCTAACTTCATTACAACTGCAGCTTCAGGCTCCTCAAAATAGGCCATTAAAAAAAGAATGAAAGAAAGAGGATTTCCTTCAAAATAACTCCTGATCACAGAGCACAGAAATCATGAGAGGTTGAGAGAAGCTGTCAATCAAGGCCCCTCCTTCTCCTCTCTAGGGGCCCACGTGGGTCCTTCCCCATCGGTTCCAGCCAAAGGCTTCTGGCTTTGCAGAGCTGTGAGTGCCTGACAGCAGGGGAGGGGGCCAGGGGAGGGAGGGGAGACCAGCCTCCTTCTTTTAGTTATTTGGGATTTTAAGCCGGAAGGAGAATTCAAACTGATTTGCTTCTTGCCACAATTGTGCATATGTATCCACACACATGAAAACTACAAAAATTGTCCAGCAACCAATTTGGTGGATGTTCTTTATATATGGCGAGAAGCAAAGGAGTGGGCGAATTCTCCTTCAGGCCTTACACTGAAGTTGCCCTTGGAATTAGTGTTAGCCAACTTCAGCTGATTCTGAAAAAGCTAGGAGATATGGAGACATGCCCCTCCCCACTTTGAAAGGGCTACTTTTAAAAGCAGCCCCTCCCCTACTCACCCACCGACAGCAGCTGTGTCAGCAGAAGGGCAGCTCAACCACTGCAGCTGGAGTAGATGCTCATGGGAAGATAAGGCCAATGGTGAAAGGTGGGGTAAGGGGCAGGGCTTAATTTGACCACTTTGTGTGCCAGATACTTTGGAATTGTGGGCCATATCCAGCCCATGGGCTGTAGTTTGAGGATCCTTGTATTATAACATAGAATAAGAGTTGGAAGGGACCTTGGAGGTCTTCTAGTCCAACCCCCTCCCTAGGCAAGAAACTCTACATCACTTCTGACAAATGGTTATCTAACATCTTTAAAACTTCCATGGTTGGAGCATTCACTTCTGGAGGCAAGGTGTTACACTGATTAATTGTTCTCACTGTCAGGAAATTGCTCCTTAGTTCTAGGTTGCTTCTCTCCTTGTTTAGTTTCCACCCATTGCTTCTTGTCCTGCCTTCTGGTGTTTTGAAGAATAGCCTGACTCCCTCTTCTTTGCGGCAACCCCTGAGATACTGGAAGACTACTATCATGTCTTCCCTGGTTCTTCTTTTCATTAAATTTGTCATGCCCAGTTCCTGCAACTGTTCTTCGTATATCCCCCCATCTCCCTCAATCGTCTTGAAAAATTCATTTCATTGGTCATCAGTTCTCTCCATAGCCTCTCCAGCCATCTCCAAGCAGCCTTCCTTCTTTGGGGATGCCAGCAGCAAATTAAGTTCCAGTCCATTTGGCCATCCATCCATCCATCCAATCCATCCATCCACCCATCCACCCATCCATTCCATCCATCCATCCAGTCCATCCATCCATCCATCCATCCCATCCATCCATCCATCCATCCATTCCCTCCATCCATCCATCCATTCCATCCAATCCATCCGATTCAACAATTGTTGCCTGCTTCTAAGTTGATTTAAAATCATTGTTATTATATCAATCTTTTAAAATGAATTTTCAAATAAGGCTTGCAAATTGAGAGACTATTTTTAAATCACATCAAATTACCGTATATACTCGAGTATAAGCCAACCCGAGTATAAGCCGAGGCACCAGTTTTGCCACAAAAACTGGGAAAACTTATTGACCAGAGTATAAGCCGAGGCACCAGTTTTGCCACAAAAACTGGGAAAACTTATTGACCCGAGTATAAGCCGAGGTTAGAAAACGCAGTGGCTACTGGTAACTTATAAAAATGGAAACCAATAAAATTACATTAATTGAGAAATCAGTAGATTAAATGTTTTAGAATATTTATTTTAAAGAAAACCAGTAAACTAGCTCTGTAAATTTAAAACAGGGTAAACAAAAGCAATCTGGTAATAACAATAAATTAAAAAGTAAAAAAAGTAGCTCACTTAGCAACCAAGCTAAAACCTATTTCTAAACCTAACCCAGGGCTCTTTAAACTTGACAGTTTTAAGACTAGTGGACTTCAACTCCCAGAATTCCTGCCCCAGCCATGCTACTTCAGGAGTAGGAGTTGAAGTCCACAAGCCTTAATCTTTTCAGGTTTGAAGACTCTTGCATTTTTAACTCTAACCCAGGGCTCTTTAAACTTGACAAGCTTTTAGAAGCATGGAGGGAGTTCATGCCGTCCCCCCCCCTCCTTTAGTTTGCTGGCTGGCTCGCTGGCTGGATCTCCCTCCCACCCTGATCCTCCCTCCTCCTCCGTCTCCCTTTATTTCCCCATGTGTTGTTCGGGGGAAGCAGATTTGCTAAAGAGATCCACTTGGGACGGGAGCAGGGAAAGTAGGAGGAGAGCCAGAATAGCCCACAGCCCTGGGGGAGGAGGAGGAAAGAGGCTGTCCTCCTCCTCCTTCTTTCCCTGCTACCGCGCCAAGTGGATATCTTTAGCAAATCTGCTTCTCTCTCCGGCTGGGGGCTTCTAAAGCCTGGAGAGAGTTCATGCTGTCCGTCCCCACCCCCTTAGCTTGCTGGCTGGCTTGCTGGCTGGATCTCCCTCCCACCCCTGATCCTCCCTCTTCCTCCGTCTCCCTTTATTGCCCCATGTGTTGTTCGGGGAAGCAGATTTGCTAAAGAGATCCACTTGGGATGGCAGCTGCAGCTGCGAAGGAAACGGAGGAAGAGGAAAGAAAAAAGAAGCCTCGCCTCTTTCCTTTCCTCCACCACCGCAACTGACAGGAGAAAACAAAAGAGGAGAAGAGGAAGCAGCTGACAGCATATTTATTTATCGGTATTTAAATATTTTAAAAAGAAAGAAAGGAAGTGAGAGAGACGAGCTGCAGGGCCCCGCTCCGCCGCCATTTCTATCAATGTCTCACCCGGCTCCAGTTCTTCAGGCGGCTCCATTTTTGAAGCAAAGCCTGCCGGGCTCCAGCGGGGCGCCCTCTTGTGGTGACTTCTCAGTGACCCCAGTATAAGCCGAGGTCGGGTTTTTCAGCCCATTTTTTGGTCTGAAAAACTCGGCTTATACTCGAGTATATACGGTAGCTTACTTTAAGATCATATTAATTAGTGTATTAATGTATTTATTTATTTATTTATTTAATTATTCATTCATTCATTCAATCATTCAGATAAATGGTTATCCAACATCTTTAGAACTTCCAGTGTTGACTATAAGATGCACATGTGCATAAGACACACCAAGATTTCAAAGAGGTAAATAAGCAAAAAAGGCTTTGTCTTCTCTCAGCCCCCATGATCACTTTGCAGACCTCCCAAACCCTCTACACACCTGTTTTCACATAGAGCTGGCCTTAGGGTGGCCAAAAATGGCTGCATTCAGTGTATAAGATGCACCAACGTTTCCACCCCCTATACTCCAAAAATATGGTACTTAAGAAATGTAATGATATTTGAGAATGACTTTAGGGATGAGGAGAAGAGAGGCTGCCTAGGGAAGGATCAGATCAGAGGGGAGAATCCTGCAACTGCATAATGGGAGAGAACGCAACTCAGAAAGGATCCTGGCTAACTTTTCAGGCTGAGAAAAGAGTTGGTGGGAGATTTGTTCTTTCAGATTTGCAACATTGGGTTAATTAGCACATCTGAAGGTGTTTTCCATCAGGATGACTAGGAAGAAGATTAGCCTGACACCTTTCTTACTTTCTGGGAATCTACCTGTGGTTTCTAAAGAGTTTATGAATATTTTTTTTCATTTTATTTCTCATCTGCTCTGGAATCTTCTCTATAATTAACCAATTGTGTCAATTATATTTTCTCTATATTTTGTCAGTACAGTATATGAGTGACAAGCCTTTTCATTCAGTTTTGAAGATAATGGCAGTTTTATTTAACCATATTTGGAGATTAGACAATTGTAGAAGAAAGACTGAATGTGGGATAAGAAACAATGTTTTCTGTGTTTCAAATTCCTCGATGTTCCCATTTTAGTTTCATCCCTTTCTGGAGAAGAATGAATTTTGGAATATTTCACGACAAAAAATGTACTTGGACCAAAATGGAGAGATAAAAGCAGATCTGTTCATTGACAGCCACTTGGTTCTCCCCAAGGGGGATGTCAAGAGAGAGACTCTGGCATATTTTGTAAGACAGAGACTTTTTATCAAAGAAGGTGCTCTTTCACGGCTAAAGTTGCTCAATAAGGTGGGAGAAATTTTTCTGTCTTTTCTCTGTTTTCCAAAGCCTGAGGTCCAATTTCAAGTGGGGAAAGCCTAGAGTCTCCAGGGTGGTTGGCCTTCCATGCCAGTTGGTGTCATTTAATGGAAGTTCTTCAATAGACAGCAACTAAATGGAGATTTATTTGCCATGTTTTATGGAAAGTTTTTGAGATCTTACTGGTCAGAGGTTTCTTTCTTCATCACAGTTTTATTCTACATTTAAAAAACCTGAATGAAATAAAAGTTTCCTAAACCTTTTACAGTAAACTTTATTCTCAGTTTTAATATGAATATATCCTCATACTTAAATCTTTTTTCTGCAATTCCATCCCTTCAGTCTTTATTGAATAAAACAGTACTTTATTGTAATGTTAAATTCCAAAAGCAAAAGGGAGGAATTGAATGAAGAATCTGCCAGTTGTTATACCTCCTGCATCTGTTTAGAAAAAGTCAGAGATTTCATATTAACCTCAATGAAGACCAGAGGCTAATTGTCTCCTGCCATGTTTACCTACATTTTCTATAGGTGGAGAGTCCTAACTTATTTCCTAACACATTCTCTTTTTTCTGCTCAGTCCCTGCCTGAGTCCAAATGTGTGAAAAGTTGTCATCCTGGATTTGTCAAGATGGCTCGAGAAGGAGAGCCAGTTTGCTGCTACGACTGCGTTCCTTGTCCGGAGGGGACCTTCTCCACTCAGGAAGGTGGGTGACCCTGAGGAAAATGGGAGGCTTGGTGGAACTGGATCCATCCAGAACATTTTCATGAAAGTGCAAGTTAAAAGGCAGATTGGAGCAAACCTGTTTTTTTTTTAACCTGCACAATTTCTTCTCTAAAAGGAAGTAAATAAAAAAGACTTTGAAGGAGGGCTGGGAAGAGACAGGAGGAGGGGGTGGCAGACTGGGCAAGCTTTACTAACAGCAGAGGAAATATCTCTTCTGCATTTTAGTTTGGAGAAGTGCTGCTACGTTTACCTTTCTAGGACCATCTGAGATCTTTGAAACTTGATGAATTCTTTCAGGTCCACCTTCTGAAAGACCTTGCAATTCACTGTATATTGGCTTCCCGTTGACGATCACTGAGAAGGTCCATCATGTGGTGTTGTGGGGGGAACTCCTTACAAAAATATTCTGCACATCATATCGATCCATCGATCAATGAAAATAGAGCTGGAAGGAACCTTGGAGGTCTTCTAGTCCAGCCCCCTGCTCAAACAGGAGAACCTATACCAGTGATGGTGAACCTTTTTGGCACCGAGTGCCCAAACCAGAACATGCAGATAGACATGCTGGAGCATTGGAAACTCAAAGACTAGCTAGCCAGCGTGAACATGCCTGTTTTGGCCTTTTTTGGGGCCATTTTCTGGCTGTTTCTGGTTGGTTTTCAGGTCAATTTTGGTCCCAAAAATAGCATGAAAACTGTCTTTCTTTTGCCTGTTTTCTGGACCATTTTCCAGGTTGTTTTCAGGCTGTTTCTCAGTGCTCCACTGCCTGCACTGGAGATCAGAAGATCAGCTGGCGATGGCACAGATTCCCAGAGTGAGGGCTCTGCGTGCAACCTCTGACACCCATGCCGTAGTTTGCCATCATGGATCTATATCATTTCAGACAAGTGACTGTCCAATATTTTCTTAAAAACCTCCAATATTGAAGAACACAAAACCTCTGGAGGGCAGCTGTTCCACTGGTTAATTGTTCTCACTGTTAGGAAGTTTTGCCTTAATTCCATATTGCTTCCAGATGTTATAGGATACTCTAGGCATTCTCCAAGTCCCTTTAACTGCCATGGGGCAGGACTCAGGATGTTTGGCTAAAAGATTATATGATTCATTATTAACCTTTAATAATGTAGGTTCCTATGAAGATTCTACACACTACACAGAAATTATTAATATTGTATGAGTCCCCTCAACTTCATATACCTAGCTACATTTTTAAAAATACCCTTCTTAGCTCTTTATAATGAAATAGTTCAGAAATACTTATTGGAAAATGTTCCTGGAATTAGGTGTTGTCCAAAAAAATATTTATTGTAATGTAAAAAATCTATAAAAGAAATATTGCTTTTTATTTTTTAGATACTAAAAAATGCACCAAGTGTCCAGATGATAAATATCCTAATGAGCGCAGAATCCAATGTATCCCCAAAGTTATAACCTTCCTGTCTTATGAAGACTTTCTGGGCATCATTCTGGCCTCTTTTGCCCTACTGTTGTTCTTCATCACAGACCTTGTTTTAATCATCTTCATTAAATACCGAGAAACTCCCATTGTCAAAGCCAACAACCGGGACCTCTCCTACATCCTCCTGGTCTCCCTCCTGCTTTGCTTCTTGTCTTCTTCTCTCTTCATTGGTCAACCAAGAAAAGCCACCTGCCTTCTCCGACAGACAGTTTTCAGCATCATCTTCTCAGTTGCGGTTTCTTCTCTCTTGGCCAAAACCATCACAGTGGTGCTGGCTTTTCTGGCCACAAAACCAGGAAACCAAATGAAGAGATGGTTGGGGAAGAGCTTGTCCAACTCCATCATCCTGTCTTGTTCTGCTGTCCAAATTATCATCTGCTCCATCTGGTTGGCAGTTTCTCCCCCCTTCCCTGACTCTGACCTCCATTCCCAGCATGGAGAGATCATCCTGCAATGCAACGAAGGGGCTGTTGTCATGTTCTACGTCACCCTCAGCTACATGGGATTCCTGGCTGTCATCTGCTTCACGGTGGCTTTCCTGGCCAGGAATCTGCCTGGGGTCTTCAACGAAGCCAAGCTGATCACCTTCAGTATGCTGGTCTTCTGCAGTGTCTGGGTGACTTTTGTGCCCACCTACCTGAGCACCAAAGGGAAATACATGGTGGCTGTTCAGGTCTTCTCTATCCTGACCTCCAGTGCTGGTCTGCTAGGTTGCATCTTCATCCCCAAGTGCTACGTTATCCTTCTGAGGCCAGACCTGAACACAAAGGAGCATCTCACAGCCAGAATAAATGTAAAAACATGATATATAACACCATTGTGATATTGGAAAAAATGTTAATATGACGTTCATTTGATTTCCATTTAGATAGTATGCAGGAATCAAAGAAAACCGTAGCTATATGTTTCAGAGTGGGAAATTGTTGAACGATGGAAATTCTTGCAGCTCTGTCCCCTTTCAATAAATCTTGCTAAAGAGAGCTCTGTAAAATTCAGAGGACTTCAGCTGGTCAGTAATAGCTACTGAATGTGAAAGCTTATAGAAAATAATGTGGGGACTTATTTATTGTATATTGACAGCAGCTAAAAGTGTTTGTGAGAGAGAATGAATAGAAAAAGAGCTCAGGAGAAAGCTGTTGGGACCAAGCACCAGCCTGGTTGCCTGATCCTCTCCGTGAAAATGACGGAATGATGTGAAATGCCAGGTTTGATTGGTTCTCAGTTTGGAAGGGAAATCTTCATCCCCCTTTTTAAAAGATTTTTATTTTCATATAATTCTTTCTTGATTTCCTGATAAAACCTCCTTTGCAGAAAGTGTTTAGCAGAACAGCTGTTTGGGATTTTAGTTTGAGATTATTATTATTATTTGTCTCTGTACTTCACACCATGCTATTTAAAAAAGTAAATAAGAAAAATAAAATTTTAATGAACTTTCCACTGTGTTTTGTTCTTTCAAGCAGAGAAATAAAATAACAGTTTTCAGGCTCTTAAATGTTCCATTCTCCATCTCACCCAGGGTTGGGCTACTGCCTGGGCAGGGGAGAACGTAGTAAAAATGGAGCTCCACCCAATTTGCACTGAAAGATGTTGAAATAAAACGCAGAGTGTCCTGCATAAGCCACGCCCACAGTGTGGTAGTAAAACTTTTGGTAGCCCTTCACTGACCTCACCACATAGGATTGGACACTCAGCCACCTTGCATTCTAGGAATCCTCAATTCTGGTATCCCACATTAATCTGAGACTTTTTTTGCAAGTTTCATACTCACAATCAAAAACCACTTTGGCGGGACTGGAATTCCTGGTGATTGGCCCAAAGTCATCCAGGATGTTCATATGCTAAGGGAGGATTAGAACTCTGAGTGAGATAATTTTCATGCCTAATTGAGGATTGGACGTCAAGGTAGACTTTGGCTGAACTAGAAAACAGACAAACACAAACTTTTGAATATGTACATGGTTTACATCCACGAGGTGACATAGACAAGTTGTATCGGCCAAGAAAAATAGGAGGCAGAGGGCTATTGCAAATCCATCAAACTGTAGAAGAAAAATTAAGTTTGAATGATTATGTGAATCAAAGTAGAGAAAAATTGCTGCAAGCTGTGACAAAAGGGAACATTATAAAAACAACAGAAACAAAGTCAGAATAGAACAGAGTTCCAGGCAGAGAAAAAGCCCCAGTTGGTTCTTCAGGCCAAGATTGAAGAGGAGCTTGTCAAGGGGGAGAGAAAGCCCCAGGGAGGCTTCCATCCATGGACACCTCTGGAAAAGCCAGGTGTTGGCTCCTCTCTTTCCCTCCAGCCAGAAGGACCTTGGAAGGAAGGAATGGGGGGGGGGGGGGGAGGAGTGTTACATCAGTTTGAGAAATTAACAGGGGCTGCCACATCCCCACTCCCCCATTGACACTGTCAACCACAAGGGAGAAGGAAGGAAGGAAGGAAGGAAGGAAGGAAGGAAGGAAGGAAGGAAGGAAGGAAGGAAGGAGATCCACAGGGAAATCAGAAGGTCCCTATAGGCTGAGTTCAGAGCTGGGAGGAGACAAAGATCAGACACCAGGACATGGCATGAAAAAAAGGAGTTAGTGGGAGTCCTCAACTTACGACCACAACAGAACCCAACATTTCTGTTTGTTAGAGGAGATATTTGTTAAGTGAATTTTGCCCCACTTTACGACCTTTCTCACCAGAGATGTTAAGTTTGTAATACGGTTGTTAAGTGAATCTGGCTTCCCCGCTGAATTTGCTTGTGGAAAGGTTTCAAAGGGGGATCCCATGACTTTGGGACACAGCAGCGGTCATAAGTCCGAACCATTTGCCAAGCATCTGAATTTAGATCAAAGGATCATGGGATGCTACAAAGGTCGTAAGTGTCAAAAATGATGCTGTTATAGCTTTGAATGGTCACTAAATGTATTACTGTATGTCAAGAACTTTCCTATACTATATTCCTTAGGGGAAACTAAGGAAGACCCCTGTATGAACCCCTCCCTGCCTGGTATTCAACCTAGAAGGATTTTTAATTTCTAGGTGAAAGGAGGGGGAATCCTTTGGATTCTCCGCAAGATCAGTGGGATCTTGCCAATCTCATGAGAGAAACCAAAGAAGAAGGAAGAGGGAAGCCAGCAGCCTGGGAAGAAAGTTCAATGGAGGCAGAAGCCACCACAGCCTTTGATTCTGGGACAGCTGACCCATTGGTTTGGTCAGGACGTGGATTTTGATGCAGTTTCTTCTACAGCATTTTAGAATTTAGAGGCTGGTTTTGTGGGTTTTGTCATTTAATTTTGATTAGTTTGTTTCGCAAAAAGTGCTGGATTTCTTAGGCTTTTCACCTGGTTGAACCAAGGTCATTCACCCTGGATGCTGGTTTCCTTGGGGCTTTAATCCTAGTGAACAGATGAAAGGAATCCAATGATCCCCCTCTCTTTAGTGAGGCTGACGAGGCTGGCTGGCTTTCTTTGGGAATCGACAGGCTGGATTCAATGTTCCTTCCCTTCCCATTTATTTACCTGCTACCTTCATTTCCTATTTTATACCTGGTTAACCTTCATAAGAATAATAAAACAGGAGCTTTTGTTTTAGGGGTGCTTCCTGTTTCACAGCCCATATATGCAAATTCCTGGGGGGGGGGCAAAACTCATCATAATCCACAATATATTTTTGCACTCTTATATTTCATTTTTCTCCCTCCAAAATGATTTTTGTCTATTTTTCTCTGCTGAAAGAGAGGCTGCTTGGCGAGGAAAATGGTATCCTGACCCACTGAAGAAAAGAGGGAGATTCCAACACAATTGGGGTCGAGGGGCGGAAAATCTGAAGGGGCTACTTCGTCCAGATGTCCGAGAGAGAGAGAGAGAGAGAGAGGAAGGAAATGGCCTTTCCCGAGAGAGCCCAGTGGAGAATTCCCCCGGGAAGATTAGAGGATCTAGGGAGAGGATCCAGCAGGATTAGATCCCTGCAGATCCTCTTCTCTTTCTGGTTCAGCTGAGGGTTTTCCATACCTTCCCTTCGGATTGGGGGGGGGGGTTTCTGTGACCCACAAGTCTTCCCTGGCTGTGGGGCACCTCTCCCCTCTTCTCCTCCAGCACAGCGCCTCTTCCTATGGCAGAAATCTTCTCTGGGAAATGGAACCCACTGCAGCCCCCCTGCGTGATGGATGGATGGGGGAGGGCAGGAGGAAGTCCACCATCCCCTCCAGGGCTGCCATGACCCCCCCCCCCTTGAGCTGCGGCCCCTCAAGACTGAGAATATCCCCCCTCCCTCCCCCTCCCCCCTGCTTCTCTCTCTACCCCTTGGGTGAAGTCCAGGGAGACTCTGCCTGGAGACTGATGACGCTGAAGAAAGGGGGATTCCCATTGGTCCTTCCGCTTTTCTGGGCCCTCCCTATTCTGAAGTTGGAGGCAAACCTCCCACCCACATGCAGCCCCACCGTCTCTGGGGCTGAGCGGCCGCATCCTCTCCCTCCCTTCCGAAAGAGCCGCGGGGGGCTTCGGGGGTTCCTCGCACAACCGGCCTGGTTGTAGGCGGCCTTTCTCGGCCCCTCCGGCGTTTCTGCGGCCGGGCGTCGCCTGAAGCCCCCTTCGCTTTGCCCAGAGGGAGAACCGGTGGGGAATCCCACTGCCTGAGCTAAAGGGATCCCGGAGATCCTGAGAATGAGCTTTTCAGCCCTTCCCTTCCACTCCTTTCCCTTTCTCTCCTTCTATCTTCCTTTCGATTCTCTTTCTCTTTCCCCTTTCTTTTCTTTTCCTCTTTATTCCACACTTTTCCTCCCCCCTTTCCCCCTTTCTCGTTTCTTTACTACTTTTATTTTCTATTTTATCCCACGATAATAAAAATAATAAAAAGGAACCTTTTGTTTTAGGATGGATTATGCAAATGTCACTGGGAACGACGACGTGTCTTTCTGTGTGTGTGTGCAGCCAGAAGCTCTCCAGCCCCAGAGGAAGAATCCGCGGTTCTGCATGGGGGCAGGTGGGGGCGGGTGTCGCGAGGAAGCGTTTATCTCGGCCGTTGGAGGTGGGAGGGGACAGAACGAGGGACAGCACCAATGGGAATTCTCCCTGCTTGAGCGTCACCGGCTTCTGGGCAGAGTCCTCTGTGGCTTCACCTGAATGAGGAGAGAGAGATGCGGAGAGAGGGGGAAGGGGCAGTGAGGGGGGATCTTGGCTTCTTCTCTGCGCGGAACTCTTTCCTACAGGGGGTGAAGTCCAGGGAGATTCTGCCCGGAGACCGGTGACGCTGCAAAAGGAAGAATTCACATTGGTCCTCGTCCTTGCTGACTGCTCCCAATTCCTACTTTCGAGGAAGCTCATTCTGGGCTCAGCAGCCTTTCGACGACCCCTTCGGTTGGCGCAGAGAGGGAACCGGCGGGGAATCCCGCTCCCTGAGCAAAAGTGATCTACGGGATCTTGAGTCAGGTCGTTTTCTCTTCTGGGAGGGGAGGGGTGAGACAGGGCGGGGCCAGGCAGGGGAGGCCAGAAGGAGGGGCCAGGGCCAGGCAATTCAGCCAGTTCAGATGAACACATCAACAGAGTTGAAAGGGACCTTGCAGGTCATCTAGTCCAACCCTCCGCCCATGCAACGGAACTTACATCTGCCATTACCTAGGATCAAACTCCCAATTTCCTGATAAAGGGAGAACCGACTAAATCCCACCACTCCTCCCTTCCCTGTATTTTCTCTTCCCTCCCTCCTTTCCTTCTTCCTCCTCCTCTCTCTTTCTTCTTCTCTCTCCCTCCCCAATTCATTTAGCCCAAGAGCTTTCCAAGGCCTTTTACTCCCCGGTTTTTCTATTGATTCCACATACTTTAAAAAAACATTTTTATTGAACAGTTTTAAAAACATATAAATACAAATATACATATGTACAAAACCAACTTTCAAAAGACACCACATGACATTACATAACACAAGAAGACCTAAATGGTAAAAATTAATACCGGTAATGCATACATTTTAGTAGTAACATAGTTCAACCAAAGCTTAGAAGGTTTGTTAAGACTTTTATCTTATCAATAATATTTCTACACCAAAAGCTTTCCTGAGAACTTGGTACCTGGATCTTGTCCATCACCTTAATAGACAACCATTCTTCAGCAGGAAGGCAGATGGTGGGGCTTCCATCAATTGCTATTATCCCTGCCTAACAAAGCAGCTCAGTCAGTGGATAACCATGCCATCCCCAAAGCTATTACTATATGTGAAATAATAATTAATATATGAATTAAAATGCAGTGGGTTATCCCTAACTTCTCATGAAGTTGCTGGCATCATTCTTAAATATGTATGGAGAACAAAAAGCACGTGCCATTACTGCCTTTTACTTTGCAAGAGTATCAGGGGTTCAGTTTTGATTTATTCCGATACCCTTCTTGGTGAAATCCATTTCAACAGCAGCAAGTCCCTCCTTTTTGAACTCCTACATTATCCTTAAAGTGTGTAGACTTTTAAATCTTTTGATATACAAGACAACTCAACTTGGACAAACTGAACTCGCAGAAGATCCTCACTCAGTCAAAGACCTTGGAGTACTCATTTCCAATGACCTAAGTGCCAGAGCCCACTGCAACAGGATTGCCAAAAAAGGACTAAGAGTCACAAACTTAATTCTACGCAGCTTCTTTTCTAGAAACACCGAACTACTAACTAGAGCATACAAAACATTTGTCAGACCAATTCTTGAATACAGCTCACCTGTATGGAATCCACACTGCACAACAGACATTAATACAATTGAAGGAGTCCAGAAATACTTCACAAGAAGAGTCCTCCACTCCTCCTCACGCAACAAATGACCTTACTCCCCCAGACTTCAATTACTATGTTTAGAAAATTTACAGCTACGCCACCTCCGAACTGATTTAACTGTTGTTCATAAAATCATACATCACAATGTATTCCCTATTAGCGATGACTTCACCTTTAACAACAACAACACAAGAGCACGCAATAGATACAAACTAAATGTAAATCACTCCAAACTAGACTGCAGAAAATACGATTTCAGCAATAGAGTGGTCAACGCCTGGAATTCACTGCCGGACTCTTTTGTTTCCTCCCCCAATCCCAAAATCTTTAACCTTACATTAGCTACAATAGACCTCTCCCCTTTTCTAAGAGGTCTGTAAGGGGTGTGCATAAGTGCACCTTTGTGCCTACCTTTCCTGTCCTAATGTCTTTTTATCTTTTCTATCTCTACTTTATACTTATATTATGTTAAACATACTACAATACAATACTATATTTGTATGACAAATAAATAAATAAAATAAAATAAAATAAAAATAAATAAATAAATAAATAAATAAAATAAAATAAACTTGTTAGAAGCTTCCTAAAATATGTGGTCATGTATGTTAGATGGCAGGTGACTCAGATGTGTTTTATTTTCCTTTCCTGCGGGATCTTTTGTGCTATGAAATGCACAGGAAAGTAGAGAAGGAAGCTTTACATTGTATTTCTTCTTTTGCTTACAGGAGAATACTGAGGGTGTATTCAACAAGACTTGTGCTATCAGCTACAGCTCCTATCGAAATGTCTTCTCCATCTGCACCCTGGGGCGCTTTTCGTCCCTATATCCTGCCAGCCCCCTTTCGGGCAAATGCTCAACAAAGGCAAGAAATAGGAGGAAAATACTGGCTGCAGAAATGACCAACGGACATAGTTCAGGATTTGCTGCTCTGTCACTGTGGGGTTTGTAACCAGTCTTAAAGGAACACCCCACCTTTTTGTCTGAGGTTCTTTTTGAGACAGGAACTTGAGGCCAATCAAAAAACTCTTTTCCAAGGAACCAGTGAAGAGAGAAATCAGTGAAACCCTGCTGCTGCTGCCCTGTTGGTTATTGATCCTTATAAGGTATCTCTAAATTCAGCTACATTTAAAAGAAAAGAGCCCTAATCTGGCAAAGACAAACACATCTGAGGAAGAATGCAAATATGGAGTCTTGAAGGCTTGTGGAACTTTGCTCTTCTGAATAGCTGAAGCTCCCTTCTCTTAAGTAGACATAAGAGGAAAAATGTTAGCCACTTTTATTCTGTCCAGTCATTTTTATGCCCTATTTGGACAAAATCCTAACCCTAAGATTTCCCCCCTTCTTTCTTCCTTTTAACATTTTTTTTAATATATACTTTATTAGTTTATACAAAAAGGAATAAAACGGGGGGAAAGGGAAATGGGGATACAGAAAAAAGAAGGTAGGAAGGGAGTGGGGTAAACAGTATTATTATATCACAGCTTATATATATTATTGCATTTACATTTCAGATATTTGTCCATATGTAAATATTTCGTATTGAGAGTTCTTTTTTAAATATTTTATAGCTGTAGTATTTGGTAATCCAACAATAATGTGGGAAAATAAATGATAAAAAGGGAGAAAAAAGAGAGAGAGAAAAGGAGACGGAGAGAAGAGAAAGAGAAGAGAGATAGGAAAGTAAGAAATATTACCTGCAACCAAGCAGGCGTTTAAGTTGTGACGACTTAGGTTAATTATATTTATTGTTTTTGTTAGTGAAAATTTATCATAAGTTGTGATATTAGTACATTTCTAGTAATTATCAAATGGATTGAGCTCAGATAGGGATTGAGCTCAGATAGGGATTGAATTGTTTTTGGTCCGTTTTTTGGTTATATGTATCTTAATTTTAGTTTATGTTAAGCGATTTTGATTATTTTTTGGTTTATCATCTTTAGGGTTGGATAGCCATCTGAACCATTTCTCCCAGGCCTTTTAACATTTTTAAAGATATCACTACATCCTTTTGCGATTTTTCTTTATCTCTCTATATTTCATCCCTGTTCACTATTTCGCCCCTGCCCCTTGAAGAATTTATTTTATTAAGATCCTTATTAAATAGTTTTCAACTCCTCTGGATCTATGCTTTTTAAATGCTTGACTTTTATATGTATGATCCAAGTTTACTGACTTTTCATTCATCATAGGTTTGCATTAATAAACAATTTAAAAAATATTTGTAATCTTTGATGTCCTTAGTTTTAGTTTTCAAGTTTTCCTCCGTTTTCTCAGCTCATTATCAAAAAGATCATATTTGCATACAACATGCAAAGTACTGTATAGTGTATTAACACTTTGTTTGCATAAACAGGAATTATCCAAATAACATTAGCTTTCAGACTAATCCCTAGCCTGATCTACTGCAAATAGTTGTGTAAGCTAAAAACCAAAAATCCCTATACTAGTATAGGCTATTTTATATTAAGGAATATAAATAACATTAGGGAAATATGACCTGGCTCATCCACAGTTTTTATACGTAGTAATAAAAAGTATAGGTTTTAGAAAAAATTAAAAAATGTCGTGTGAAAAGATTTTTTACTTCTTTCCTTAAATATGTATTTTTCCCCTTTCCCTTCATTTTTTAAAGGGAATGCTTATTTTTTCCAAATCAGGTGGGGTTCTACAATAGATCAACATGCATGCATACTACATACATACATCTTGTATTTCCCTGAAAATAAGACCTTGTCTTATATTTTTTTGAACCCTAAAATATGCACTTGGCCTTATTGCCATGCACTCAATTGGCCTTATTATCAGGAGATGACTTATTTTGGGGAAAACATATATAAAAGGAGGGCAAATTGAAGGCTTAGAGATTTCTGAGAAAAGTCCATAAATATTGCACTTTCTTCTAATACTAGAACTTGAAGCATTGTATAATGTATACAATGTCGTTTGGCGGGACCCAGGGGAAGAGCCTTCTCTGTGGCGGCCCTGACCCTCTGGAACCAGCTCCCCCCGGAGATTAGAATTGCCCCCACCCTCCTTGCCTTTCGTAAACTCCTTAAAACCCACTTCTGCAGTCAGGCATGGGCAAATTGAGACATTTCCAGTTTATGCATGGTATGTTTCTGGATATGTTTTTGTTTTTAAATAAGGGTTTTTTAGTAACTTTTAAATTATTAGATTTGTTGTATATTGTTTTATTGTTGTTGTGAGCCGCCCCGAGTCTATGGAGAGTGGCGGGATACAAATAAAATAAAATCAATCAATCACTCACTCACTCACTCAATCAATCAATATTATAATATCTTATTTATTCAGTTTGATTTGTGTGGCCATCCACTAGTTATACAACTTTGGTTAACTTACATATAGTTAAAAAACAGATTAAAATCTATGAGCTCTAAAAATTGGGGCTTGTTTTAAAGGTGTATTTTATGACTTAATTATCCTGCCTCCAAGCATTTGAGGGCACATTGAAAGGATTGTGCATTAAAAATCCATAATTACTGAAAAGCAGTTGTTTACGTTCTAAAATTTTAAAATAAAATAAAAAACCAAGCAAAACTGCCCACAGGTTTACTGCTGGCACAGTTGTATCTACATCTGGAAGAGTTTTGAGGGTGCTACCAAAATAGCTATCAAATAAACTAAACATGAGACTCAAATTATAGCCTTGATTACTTTTGATTACTTTTGAACACGTCACAAAAATTTACCTCACAAAGGAGTGACGGAGAAGAGAGGGTGCCTTCCCACGAATCCCCCCCTCCCTTTCCGGCGCTCCTGCGAGAGACCCCCCCCCCCGTCAAAGGAAGTCCCCCCTCCTCAGAGTTAAGCGGAGCCCCACTCTCAGGTTTGAGCGGAGACATCTCCCCCCCCCCCCCAAGGTGAAGGGAATGCAAAGCTTCCATGCCAGCCCTCCCCCCAATCTCCCGAACGTTCCACCCATCCCTCCACTCGCTCCCAACTGTCTATGGGGCCAACTGACCTGGGAAGGTGGGCGGCTGTCCGTCTTGCGGAAAGAGGCGAAGGGTGGTAAACCGGATGCCACAACTCCTCAGGGATCCTTGGGCCCTGCTTTAAGAAGCACCAACTTAGAAGAAGCCAACATCTCACACTCCATTTCTCAGAAAAGGATGGACTAAATGCTCTCTATCCTCTCCCTTCCTGTTTTTTCTCTCCTCCCTCCCTCAGTTCTTTCTTTCCTTCCTTCTTTCTCTCCCTTGTTCCCTCATCACTTCCGTCCTTTTCTTTCTTTCATTTCTTTCCCTCCTTCCTTCTGTTTCTTTTTCTTTCCCTCTCTTGCTCCCTGTCTCTTCTCTTCCCTCCCTCCCTTGTTCCCTCCTTCCTTATTGCCTACCTTCCTTTTCTTTTTCTATCTTTCCTTCTTTCCCTCCCTCCCTTGTTTCCTCCTTCCTTATTTTGTTACTTCTTTCTACCTTTTACCTCCCTCCTTCCTTCTCTTTGTTTCTTTTTCTTTCCCTCTCTTGCTCCCTCTGTCTCTTCTCTTTTCTTCCCTCCCTCTCTCCCCTATTCTTTTCTTTTTTCATTTTTACTTAGTCCTTTCGCACTCCTTCATTTGTTTATTTTTTATGACAGATTTTTTTCTTCCACGGGTGGCGCGACTTGAGCTCAATGGGGTTTGGATACTCCTCTCCAGCGAGGCCGCCCTCAAAATACATTGTGTCCACACACCCCACTCCCCCCAAAAAAAAGTGATAGAGAAAAAGAAAGAGACGATAGACTGCTCCTGAACATGGAGGCTCCACACACAAAACTACCCTTCGCGAGAAGTGACCCCTCTCCCCCCCTCCCAACCGACCACGAAAACAGCCCTAAACAGCTACAATAAAAGAAATAATCCCCCCCCCTCTCTCTCTCTCTGAAGATTGAACTTCTGCATCAAGATTTTCCATCATCCCCCTCTTTTATACTATCAGTAATGACAAGCTGTGCATAGAATTATTTAATGCCTAGATCTATGTCACTGGAGATATTCTTGTCTCCTTCGCATTCTTCTAACTCTGGCGTCTAATATTGGGTCCACAATATCCCCCTACTCATGTGATTCCATCATTACCACAGCTAGGGATACTGCAGTCCCTGGAGGTTCCCCAGGCACTAACTCTCCCTCACTCCCGATTCCTCTGGTAAACACCCTGACCTCTGATACCCAGATGGACCCAATTCATTCTCCTCAAAGTCCACAATCAAAGGAGCTGGATACAAGCCAACCACAAGAAAGACTACCTCCAAGGATGCTGAAGAAGTGAAATATCCATCCTAAGATAAAATACAGGAAATGGTATAAGGGCAGACTAGATGGACCACGAGGTCTTTTTCTGCCATCAATCTTCTATGTTCCTAACCAAGGAGATAAACTATCACAGTTTCCAGACTGGTTTTGCAACAAGGAGAAACAGGTAGAAGCTGTTGATCAAAAGGAAATCCAGCCTTGAACTAAGAAGGAATTTCTCGAGAACAATGAATCAAGGGAAGTTTGCCTCCCCTGGTTGTGACTGTTCCATCGCTGAAGGTTTTCAAGAAGGGGGAAAAAAACCCGCTGGACAATTATTGATCCAGAATATATGAAGTCTCCTCCTGCCTTGGGCAGGCGGGTTGGACTAGATGACCTCCAAGGTCCCTTCCAGCCCTACGATGTCATTCCACTGCTTTCTTTCAAACCACACCCCGGGGAGGCAATATTGTGGTAATATATTACATTAATATAATGTAATATATTCTATATTCTGGATTCTTTGGGAGAGGAAAGGACAGGACAGGCTGCCAGCTGGCTGGGGATGATGGGTGAGGCAAGGCTGCCACAGCGCCCAGCCAGCCAGCAGGGGGCAAAAGAGCAGCGAATCTATTTTTTTTATCCCAAATTTCCCTTCTGATCAACTTATATAAAAAAATTCACGGAAAGGGAAGGAAAAAATAATAATGCAAAACTCTCCCAAACTTCCCCGCTCGCTTCCACCCACCTTTCCTCCTCCTTCCCAGCCTCGCCCCACCCAAAGGGCTCCCCCGGGCGAGCGTTTTGCGCGTCACTTCCGGCGCAAGCAACCACCCCATCCTGCCGCGCGGCTTCCGCGGTTACCATAGAAACGGCTCCCTCGCCCCGCTGTCGCCCCGCCCCTTTCGGGTTTTCCGAGGCTTTCTGGGCGGCGGGGGCGTTTTTAGCCGGTAGGAACGGGGGGGGGGCGGCGGTCGAGGGGGGATTATTTCTTTTATTGTAGCTGTTTAGGGCTGTTTTCGTGGTCGGTTGGGAGGGGGGAGAGGGGTCACTTCTCCCGAAGGGTAGTTTTGTGGGTGGAGCCTCCATGTTCAGGAGCAGTCTATCGTCTCATTCTTTTTCTCTCTCACTTTGTTTGGGGAGGAGTGGGGTGTGTGAACACAATGCATTTCGAGGGCTGCCTGGCTGGAGAGGAGTATTCAAAGCCCATTGAGCTCAAGTCGCGCCACCCGTGGAAGAAAAAAATCTGTCATAAAAAATAAACAAATGAAGGAGTGGGAAAGGACTAAGTAAAAAATGAATAAAGAAAAGAATAGGGGAGAGAGGGAGAGAGGGAAGAAAAGAGAAGAGACAGAGGGAGCAAGAGAGGGAAAGAAAAAGAAACAAAGAGAAGGAAGGAGGGAGGGAGGGAGGAAAAGGTAGAAAGAAGTAACAAAATAAGGAAGGAGGAAACAAGGGAGGGAGGGAAAGAAGGAAAGATAGAAAAAGAAAAGGAAGGCAGGCAATAAGGAAGGAGGGAACAAGGGAGGGAGGGAAGAGAAGAGACAGGGAGCAAGAGAGGGAAAGAAAAAGAAACAGAAGGAAGGAGGGAAAGAAATGAAAGAAAGAAAAGGACGGAAGTGATGAGGGAACGAGGGAGAGAAAGAAGGAAGGAAAGAAAGAACTGAGGGAGGGAGGAAAGAAAACACAGGAAGGGAGAGGATAGAGAGCATTTAGTCCACCCTTTTCTGAGAAATGGAGCGTGAGATGTTGGCTTCTTCTAAGCTGGTGCTTCTTAAAGTAGGGCCCAAGGATCCCTGAGGAGTTGTGGCATCCGGTTTACCACCCTTCGCCTCTTTCCGCAAGGCAGACGGCCGCCCACCTTCCCAGGTCAGTTGGCCCCATAGACAGTTGGGAGCGAGTGGGGAGAGGGGTGGAACGTTCGGGAGATTGGGGGAAGGGCTGGCCTGGAAGCTTTGCATTCCCCTCGCCTTGGGGGGGGGGTCGTCTCCGCTCAAACCTGAGAGTGGGGCCCCGCTTAACTCTGAGGAGGGGGGACTTCCTTCGACGGGGGGGGGGGGAATCTCTCGCAGGAGCGCCGGGGAGGGAGGGGGTATGCGTGGGAAGGCGCCCTCTCTTCTCCATCACTCCTTTGTGAGGTAAATTTTTGTGACGTGTTCAAAAGTAATCAAAAGCAATAAAGGCTATAATTTGAGTCTCATGTTTAGTTTATTTGATAGCTATTTTGGTAGCACTCCCAAAACTCTTCCAGATGTAGATACAACTGTGCCAGCAGTAAACCTGTGGGCGGTTTTGCTTGGTTTTTTATTTTATTTAAAAATTTTAGAACGTAAACAACTGCTTTTCAGTAATTATGGATTTTTAATGCACAATCTTTTCAATGTGCCCTCAAATGCTTGGAGGCAGGATAATTAAGTCATAAAAATACCCCTTTAAAACAAGCCCCAATTTTTAGAGCTCATAGATTTTAATCTGTTTTTAAACTGGATGTTAGTTAACCAAAGTTGTATAACTAGTGGATGGCCACACAAATCAAACTGAATAAATAAGATATTATAATATTGAGTGATTGAGTGATTGAGTGATTGGTTGATTTGATTTGATTTGTATGCCGCCCCTCTCTGTAGACTCCGGGCAGCTCACAACAACAATAAAACAATATACAACAAATTTAATAATTTAAACGTCACCAAAAACCCCTTATTTAGAAACAAAAACATATACAGAAACATACCATGCATAAACTGGAAATGTCTCAATTCGCCCATGCCTGACTGCAGAAGTGGGTTTTAAAGAGTTTACGAAAGACAAGGAAGGTTGGGGCAATTCTAACCTCCTGGGGGAGCTGGTTCCAGAGGGTTGGGGCCGCCACAGAGAAGGCTCTTCCCCTGGGTCCCGCCAAACGACATTGTATACATTATACAATGCTTCAAGTTCTAGTATTAGAAGAAAGTGCAATATTTATGGACTTTTCTCAGAATTCTCTAAGCCTTCAATTTGCCCTCCTTTTATGTTTCCCCCAGAATAAGTCATCTCCTGATAATAAGGCCAATTGGGCTTTTGAGTGCATGGCAATAAGGCCAAGTGCATATTTTAGGGTTCAAAAAATATAAGACAAGGTCCTATTTTCAGGGAAATACAATATGTATGTATGTAGTATGCATGCATGTTGATCTATTGGAGAACCCTTCTGATTCCGGGAATAATAAGCATTCCCTTTAAAAAATGAAGGGAAAGAAAAGAAATCCATATTGAAGAAAAGAAAAAAAATATTTTCACCCCATCTTTTAATTTTTCTAAAACCTATACTTTTTATTACTACCTATAAAAACTGTGGATGAACCAGGTCATATTTCCCTAATGTTATTTATATTCCTTAATATAAAATACCCTATACTAGTATAGGAATTTTTGATTTTTAGCTTACACAACTATTTGCAGTAGATTCAGCTAGGGGTTAGTCTGAAAGCTAATGTTATTTGGGTAATTCCGGTTTATGCAAACCAAGTGTTAATACACTATATTTTGCATGCTGTATGCAAATATGATCTTTTTGATAATGAGCTGAGAGAACCAGGGAAAACCTGAAAACTAAAACTAAGGACATAAAAGATTAAAAATATTTTAAAAATTGTTTATTAAAGCAAACCTATGATGAATGAAAAGTCAGTAAACTTAGATCATATATATAAAAGTCAAGCACTTAAAAAGCAGAGATCCAGAGGAATTGAAAACTATTTAATAAGGATCTTAATAAAACAAATTATTCAAGGGGCAGGGGAGAAATAATGGACAGGGATGAAATATAGAGAGATAAAGAAAAATCGTAAAAGGAAGTAGGGATATCTTAAAAAATATTAAAAGGAAGAAAGAAGGGGGGGGGGGGAGAATCTTAGGGTTAGGGTTTTGTCCAAATAGGGCATAAAAGTGACTGGACAGAATAAAAGTTGCTAATATTTTTCCTCTTATTTCTACTTAAGAGAAAGAAGCTTCAACTAGTCAGAAGAGCAAAGTTCCACAAGCCTTCACTCCATATTTGCATTCTTCCTCAGATGTGTTTGTCTTTGCCAGATTAGGGCTCTTTTCTTCAAAATGTAGCTGAATTTAGAGATATCATATAAAGTCTTCGGAGAGGGGCGGCATACAAATCTAATAAATTGAATTGAATAAATTGAATATAAAGAGCAATAACCAACAGGGCAGCAGCAGCAGCAACAACAGGGTTTCACTGATTTCTCTCTTCACTGGTTCCTTGGAAAAGAGTCTTTTGATTGGCCTCAAGTTCCTGTCTCAAAAAGAACCTCAGATAAATATGTGGGGTGTTCCTTTAAGAACATTTACAGAGCAGCAAATCCTGAACTATGTCCGTTGGTCATTTCTGCAGCCAGTATTTTCCTCCTATTTCTTGCCTTTGTTGAGCATTTGCCTGAAAGGGGGCTGGCAGGATATAGGGACGAAAAGCACCCCAGGGTCCAGATGGGGAAGACATTTCGATAGGAGTTGTAGCTGATAGCACAAGTCTTGTTGAATACACCCTCAGTATTCTCCTGTAAGCAAAAGAAGGAATACAATGTAAAGCTTCCTTCTCTTCTTTCCTGTGCATTTCATAGCACAAAAGATTCTGCAGAAAAGGAAAATAAAACACATCTGAGTCACCTGCCATCTAACATACATGAGCACATATTTTAGGAAGCTTCTAACGAGTTGTCTTGTATATCAAAAGACTAAAAGTCTACACGCTTTAAGGAAAATGTAGGAGTTCAAAAGGGAGGGACTTGCTGCTGTTGAAATGGATTTCACCAAGAAAGGTATCAGAATAAATCAAAACTGAACCCCTGATACTCTTGCAAAGTAAAAGGCAGTAATGGCAGGTGCTTTTTGTTCTCCATACATATTTAAGCTTGATGCCAGCAACTTCATGAGAGTTTAGGGATAACCCACTGTATTTTAATTGATATATTAATTATTATTTAGCACATAGCAATAGCATTGGGGATGGTATGGTTATCCACTGACTGCTTTGTTAGGCAGGGATAATAGCAATTGATAGAAGCCCCATCATCTGCCTTCCTGCTGAAGAATGGTTGTCTATTAAGGTGATGGACAAGATCCAGGTACCAAGTTCTCAGGAAAGCTTTGAGTGTAGCAATATTATTGATAAGATAAAAGTCTTAGCAAAACTTGTAACCTTTGGTTGAACTATGTTACTATTAAAATGTGTGCATTACCGGTATTATTTTTTACTGTTTAGGTCTTGTGTTATGTAATGTCATGTGGTGTCTTTTGAAAGTTGGTTTTGTACATATGTATATTTGTATTTATGTGTTTTTAAAACTGTTCAATAAAAATGTTTTTATTTTTTTTAAAGTATGTGGAATCAATAGAAAAAAAACGGGGAGTAAAAGGCCTCGGAAATCTCTTGGGCTAAATAAATTGAGGAGGGAGAGAGAAGAAAGAGAGAGAGAGGAGGAGGAAGGAAAGGAGGGAGGGAAGAGAAAACACGGGGAAGGGAGGAGTGGTGGGATTTAGTCGGTTCTCCCTTTGTCAGGAGGTTGGGAGTTTGATGACCTGCAAGATCCCTTCCAACTCTGTTGATGTGTTTATCCAACTGGCTGAATTGCCTGGCCCTGGCCCCTCCTTCTGGCCTCCCCTGCCTGGCCCCGCCCTGCCTCACCCCTCTCCTTCTGACGGTCCCCCCCCTCCGAGAAAACGACCTGTCTCAAGATCCCGTGGATCTCTTGGGCTTAGGCAGTGGGATTCCCCGCCGGTTCCGTCTGCGCCAAGCGAAGGGGTCGTGGAAAGGCTGCTGAGCCCAGAATGGAGTTTCCTCCAAAGTAGGAATTGGGAGCAGTCAGCAAGGAGGAGGACCAATGGGAATTCTCCCTTCTGCAGCGTCATCGGTCTCCGGGCAAGACTCTCCCTCGACTTCACCCCCTGGAGGAAAGGGTTCAGCTCAGAGAAGAAGCCAAGATCCCCCCTCCCTCCCCCTCCCGCTTTCTCTGCTTCTCTCTCTCCTCCTTCAGGTGAATCCACAAAGGACTCTGCCCAGAAGCCGATGACGCTCAAGCAGGGAGAATTCCCATTGGTGCTGTCCTTCGTTCTGGCCCCTCCCATCTCCAACGGCCAAGAGAAACGCTTCCTCGCGACACCCCCCCCCCCCCGCCAATGCAGAACCGCGGATTCTTCCTCTGGGGCTGGAAGCATCTGGCTGCGCGCGCGGGCACACGCACACACAGAGAGACGTCCCCCCCCCCCCCTGAACTTTGCATAATCCATCCTAAAACAAGAGGCTCCTTTTTATTATTTTTATTATCATGGCATAAAGTAGAAAATAAAAATTGCAAAGAAACGAGAAAGGATGTAAATAGAGGGGAGAATAGGGTGGAATAAAGAAGAAAAGAAAGGGAAATTGAAAGGGAAACGGAAGAAAATAGAGTAAGAACAGATAGGGAAAAGAAAGGAAGGGGAAGGAAAGGGAAAGGAAAGGGAATTTTGACAAGAGGGGGCGGTTAAATGGGGGGGCGGAAGGGAAGAAAAGACTTCCTTGCTTTTCTGCAGCCTTCGTCCTGGTGGCCGATCTAGGTGGGACCCGTAGCCTCCCTGCCTAGCACCTGAGAGGCTCCAGGCAAAGCTGCCGGCCGAGCCCTTGAAGCTGCTCCAGAGGAATCCCTGTGGATCTTTGGCCGCTTGAACGGGTTTATCTTGTGGCTCCTCCGCTGCCTTTCTCTAGCGCTTTGCCCGCCCCTCGCCTGCTGCTCTCACGTTCCCTTTGGTTTCCTCCCGGGCTTTAAGACCCCCTCCTCCTCTTCCTCCTCATCTTCTTCCTCCTCCTCCCCAACGGCTTTCCCAACCACAACACCCCACCGTTCATCTTATGAACAGGGGATTCCCAGATAGATACACACACACACATGCACAAAAACAGGAGGGGGGAGGCTGGTATCCCTCTCCCTCCCAGGAAAGGTCCCAAAACGCCCCCCCCCCCTGCAGGGAGCTCCCAGCAAGACCACCAGCAGCTTCTTTCCTGGAGGGAAAATCCTGGGTTGGCGGGAGGTGAGACAGGGGCCACCCACCCTTTGCTTGGCAACGCTGGGGAGATCCCTTATAATGACGGGGTTCCTTCTTGGGGCTCCCGAAGAGCATGCAAACGTTCCTGGCACCAAGTGGGAAAGAAGCCCCAAAGGGAAGAAATCCCCGCGCTGGCTGCGATTGTGGCTCGGGGGAAATAGGAAGCCCCCCCTCCTTGCAAGCCCTCCCCCTCCCTCCCTCCCTCGCGGCTGCCTGTGATCACCTCCCGGCCTCTCCCTCCCTGGCAGCCCCCCCTTGCAGCGTCTTGACTGGTGAGGACGGGGTGTCTCGGTAAAAAGGGTGGGGGGAGGGGACGGACACCTGGGAAGCCTTTCCTCCTCTCCCCCGTCCTTGCCTTTTCATCAGGCTGGAGAGCGAGAACACCAGAGACGGGCAAAAGCGAGATGTGCATGATCCCCTTCCCTTTGAGGCTAAAGAGTTGCCAAGGCAACGCTGGATGTGGAGGGAGCCCCCTGGTGGTCGGCCATGGTCACGGCAGTCCCCCCTTGCGAGCCGGAGGCAAGAGAGAGACCCGCCTTTCCCTCTTTGGCACCGCACAATCCAAGCGGGCTGAGATCCGACGGGTGGAGCGAGTGGATGACGGGTCATCAGGGGGCTCATTTCGGCTCACGAGAAAGGCCCAACACCAACTGACTCCGGGCAGTTCACGGAGAGAGCCCGCATCATCTACGCCTGATGGACGCACAATGCAAGAGTTAATGCCAAAGAAGTGTGATTCCTAGAGCGGAAAGGACTTCTGGCTTCCTGCCTTCTTTACAAAAGCCCCTCCCACGTGGAATTTCTCCCCCCCCCCCAATCGAGGAGCTGGTCTGAGGAAACGTTATCTTGCCCATGCTCTATGGGTCCTCTGAAGCTGCCTCATTATGCAGTTTGCATAACCCAGAATCCCCGGGAAAATCCAGGCCATCCACCATCTTTTCCTTTGTGACCCTCCCAGTCAATGAGGACAGGGCCTTCTTCTTCAGTCTGCTGGCCAAGAGGCAGGTGAGGGTTCCCTGGGGGGGGTTTGCAAGTCCCGCCCCCAGATCCCAGACAGGCGCTTCTCTCCTTTGCTGCTCCTCCCGCAAACTCTGACTCTGAGGCTTCCAACCTTCAGCCAGGGCAGCGGCCGCTCTGGGAGTGTGCCTCCCACTCTATGGTGACGGTCATTGGAGGCCTCCTCTTTCCCCCTGCTCCCCTCAGCTCCAATCTCCCCCACCTGAACCCAGGTTAGTCCTATGCACATAACCAGTTGGGTTAATATATAACACAAACCAACAATGTAGGCTTCCATGTAATAGAATACTGTTGCTTTAAGAAATAGACTCTCTCTCTCTCCTATTCTCTGCTATTCATTGCTATTTGTGGTTCGTCTTTGTGACTATGCTGTAGAACTGTGTGTTTAAATGATGTTTTATGTATTTGTAAGCTGAACAAGTTAGCTTGTAGTATTGTATATGTATTGAGAGTTATTGACTGATGTAATTGTGTATGGTTAGGATTGTTCTTGACTTAAGATAGCTGCAAAAATAAATAATATTTTATACACTGAATGTAACTGAATTGTATGACTGAATCATTACCTCTGGGCACTCAGCTGGATATCTGCTACTCCACCTTTCCTCTGTGTCCTTCTATCTTGCACCACTCAGAGGTCACTCTGCACACTCCTTAACAGCACTGACTGACCGTAGCCCCTGCCAGCCTGCCCAGGAAGCCCCTCCATCTTGGGATGGCGATGGAGCCAGACTCTTCCTGGGGAGGGGAGACTTGCCAATGTCATATTGTGGATGTAAAGCTTGGTACATATTGAAAAGTTTGTGCGTTTTCACTCTATGCTTTCCAATTCAGCCAAAGTCTACCTTGATTTTATTTATTTATTGGATTTGTATGCCGTCCCTCTCCGCAGACTCTAATCCTCACTTAGGCATGGAAATCATATGGCTCAGAGTTCTAATCCTCCCTTAGCATGTCAACATCCTGGATGACTTTGGGCCAATCACCAGGAGACTCCTGAGTTCCATTCCCGCCTAAGTGCTTTTTGATTGGGAGTATGAAACTTGCAAAAAATTTATTAGATTTATGTGGAATACCAGAATTGGGGATTCCTATTATGTAAGATGTCTGGGTGTCCAATCCTGTGTGGTGAGAGGGAGGAAAGTGAAATTGAGGGGAAATGCCTGTTCCATGTTGAGAAAAGCCATAGGTCTCCACCTTCTGCTCGTGGGAGAACCAGAGGTATTTGTGTGGTCACTGTGCATCTTGGACTGACCTTCATCTGATCCATCACAGCTTTTCTTATCTACTTAAAATGGACGTTGCAAATGGTTTCCATTCGCTATTCAGAGCCATTTTGAGACCTAAACATTGATTCCCAATTGATCAGCAATCTGTGTGGTTGGAAAGCAGAACAGTTTCCATGGGAGCCTCTTCCATAAATCTATATATTCCCACCAGTGGTGAGATTCAGCCAGATCACACCAATTCAGGAGAACCGGTTGTTAACTTTCTGAGCAGTTTGGCAAACTGGTTGTTGGAAGAAATCATTAGGGCAGAGAACAGGTTGTTAAATTACTTGAATCCTCCCCCCCTGGTTCCCCCCCTTATTCAACCCCTTCTTGGACCTGGATGAATATTATAGAGCATTTAATTTTTGTGACCTACTTTTAGAGAAAATCCCTTCAACCTCCTCCTGGGGAGAGTCTCAAGGTCTCCTTTCTCTGGAAATCTTATCCTGTCCTTCACCAACAAGACAAGCTTGGAAGAGGAGCAGAGAAAATGCTTTAGGCAGATATTGTAGAGTGAAAAATTGAAGGATCTGAAAACTGCTATTTTATTTCTCTGCTTGAAAGAAAAAAAGTGGAAAATTAATTACAAAACTTTTTTTAAAATTTACTTTATTTTTTTTAATTTTGGTGCAAAGTACAGAAACATAAAAATAAGAATCTCAAACTGAAATCCCAAAGAGCTGTTCTGCTGAACACTTTCTGCAATGGAGGTTTTATCAGGAAATCATGGAAGAATGATATAAAATAAAAAACCTTTTTAAAAGGAAAGAATTATATAAGAGGAATCAAGATTTCCTTTCCAAGCTGAGAACTGATCAAACCTGGAATTTCACACAATTCTGGCATTTTCATGGAGAGGATCAGGCAACCAGACTGGCACTTGGTGCCAACAGCTTCATCCTGATCTCTTTTCCTACTCATTCTCTCTCACAAACACTTTTAGCTGTTGTCAATAGTAACAAGTGCCCACATTTTTTTCTATAAGCTTTCACATTCAGTAGCTGTTGCTGAACAGCTGAATTCCTCTGAATTTTACAGAGCAAGATTTATTGAAAGGGGACGGAGCTGCAAGAATTCGAATTATTCAACAATTTCCCACTTTGAAACATATAGATATGTTTTTCTTTGACTCCTGCATACTATCTAAATGGAAATCAAATGAACATCACATTAATAATTTTTCCAATATCACAATGGTGTTATATATCATGTTTTTACATTTGTTCTGGCTGTGAGATGCTCCTTTGTGTTCAGGTCTGGCCTTAGAAGGATAATGTAGCACTTAGGGATGAAGATGCAGCCCAGAAGACCAGCACTGGAGGCCAGGGTGGAAAAGATCTGAACAGCCACCATGTATTTCCCTTTGGTGCTCAGGTAGGTGGGGACAAAAGTCACCCAGACACTGCAGAAGACCAGCATGCTGAAGGTGACCAGCTTGGCTTCATTGAAGGCCCCAGGCAGATTCCTGGCCAGGAAAGCCACCGTGAAGCAGATGGCAGCCAGGAAGCCCATGTAGCTGAGGGTGACGTAGAACATGACAACAGCCCCTTCGTTGCATTGCAGGATGATCTCTCCATGCTGGGAGTGGAGGTCAGATTCAGGGAATGGGGGAGAAACTCCCAGCCAGATGGAGCAGATGACAATTTGGACAGCAGAAGAAGAAAGGATGATGGAGTTGGCCAAGCTCTTCCCCAACCATCTCTTCATTTGGTTTCCTGGTTTTGTGGCCAGAAAAGCCAGCACCACCGTGATGGTTTTGGCCAAGAGAGAAGAAACCGCAACTGAGAAGATGATGCTGAAGACCATTTGTCGGAGAAGGCAGGTGGCTTTCCTTGGTTGACCAATGAAGAGAGAAGAAGACAAGAAGCAAAGCAGGAGGGAGACCAGGAGGATGTAGGAGAGGTCCCGGTTGTTGGCTTTGACAATGGGGGTTTCTTGGTATTTAATGAAGATGATTAAAACAAGGTCTGTGATTAAGAACAACAGTAGGGCAAAAGAGGCCAGAATGATGCCCAGAAAGTCTTCGTAAGACAAGAAGGTTATAACTTTGGGGATACATTGGACTCTGCGCTCATTAGGATATTTATCATCTGGACACTTGGTGCATTTTTTAGTATCTAAAAAATAAAAAGCAATATTTCTTTTATAGATTTTTTACATTACAATAAATATTTTTTTGGACAACACCTAATTCCAGGAACATTTTCCAATAAGTATTTCTGAACTATTTCATTATAAAGAGCTAAGAAGGGTATTTTTAAAAATGTAGCTAGGTATATGAAGTTGAGGGGACTCATACAATATTAATAATTTCTGTGTAGTGTGTAGAATCTTCATAGGAACCTACATTATTAGAGGTTAATAATGAATCATATAATCTTTTAGCCAAACATCCTGAGTCCTGCCCCATGGCAGTTAAAGGGACATGGAGGATGCCTAGTGAATCCTATAACATCTGGAAGCAATATGCAATTAAGGAAAAACTTCTTAACAGTGAGAACAATTAACCAGTGGAACAGCTGGTCTCCAGAGGTTTTGTGTTCTTCAATATTGGAGGTTTCTAAGAAGATATTGGACAGTCACTTGTCTCAAGTGATAATAGATCCATGATGGCAAACTACGGCACGGGTGTCAGAGGTGGCACGCAGAGCCCTCACTCTGGGAATCTGTGCCATTGCCAGCTGATCTTCTGATTTCCAGTGCAGGCAGTGGAGCATTGAGAAACAGCCTGAAAACAGCCTGGAAAATGGTCCAGAAAACAGCCAGAAGAAAGACAGTTTTCACGCCGTTTTTCTGACCAAAAATGACCTGAGAAAAAGCCAGAAACATCCAGAAAATGGCCCCAAAAATGGCCAAAACAGGCACGTTCACGCTGGCCAGCTAGTCTTTGAGTTTCCAATGCTCCAGCATGTGTATCTGCATGTTCTGGTTTGGTCACTCGGTTGGCCAAAAAGGTTCACCATCACTGATATAGGTTCTCCTATTTGAGCAGGAGGCTGGACTAGAAGACCACCAGGGTCCCTCCCAGCTCTATTTGCATTGATTTATATGATGGGCAGAATATTTGTGTAAGGAGTTCCCCCCAAAACTATCCACAACACCACATGATGGACCTTTTCAGTGATCCTCAAGGAGAGGCCAATATACAGTGAATTGCAAGGTCTTTCAGAAGGTGGACCTGGAAGAATTCATCAAGTTTCAAAGATCTCAGATGTTCCTAGAAAGATAAACTTAGCAGCACTTCTCCAAACTCAAAAGCAGAAGAGATATTTCCTCTGCTGTTAGTCAAGATTGACCAGTCTTCTACCCCTTCCTCCCGTCTCTTCCCAGCCCTCCTTCAAAGTCTTTTTGATTTACTTCCTTTTAGATACAAAATTGTGTAGGTTACAAATAAAGAAAAAACAGGTTTACTCCAATTTGCCTTTTAAATTGCACTTCCATGAAAATGTTCTGGATGGATCCAGTTCCACCAAGCCTCCCATTTTCCTTAGGGTCACCCACCTTCCTGAGTGGAGAAGGTCCCCTCCGGACAAGGAACACAGTCGTAGCAGCAAACTGGCTCTCCTTCTCGAGCCCTCTTGACAAATCCAGGGTGACAACTTTCCACACATTGGGACTCAGGGAAAGACTGAGCAGAAAAAAGAGAATGTGTTAGGAAATACGTTAGGACTCTACATCTATAGAAAATGTAGGTAAAAAGGGATGGAGACAATTAGCCTCTGGTCTTCACTGAGGTTTATATGAAATCTCTGACTTCTAAACAGATGCAAAAGGTATAACAACTGGCAGATTCTTCATTTAATTCCTTTCCTTTGTTTTTGGAATTTAAGATTACAATAAAGTGCTTTTCTATTTAATAAAGTCTGATGGGAGGGAATTGCAGAAAAAAGATTTAAGGATGAGGATATATTCATATTAAATCTGAGAATAAACTTTACTGTAAAAGGTTTAGGAAACTTTTATTTCATTCAGGTTTTTTAAATGTAGAATAAAACTGTGATGAAGAAAGAAACCTCTGACCAGTAAGATCTCAAAAACCTTCCATAAAACATGGCAAAAAATCTCCATTTAGTTGCTGTCTGTTGAAGAACTTCCATTAGATGACACCAACTGGCATGGAAGGCCAACCACCCTGGAGACTCTGGGCTTTCCCCACTTGAAATGGGAGCTCAGGCTTTGGGAAACAGAGAAAAGACAGCAAGATTTCTCCCACCTTATTGAGCAACTTTAGCCGTGAAAGAGCATCTTGCTTGATAGAAAGTCTCTGTCTTATAAAATACGCCAGAGTCTTTTGCTTGGGATCCTCCTTGGGGAGAACCAAGTAGTAGTCAATGCCGACATCTGCTTTTATCTCTCCATTTTGGTCCAAGTACAGTTTGTTCTCAGAAATATTCCAAAATTCATTCTTCTCCAGAAAGGGATGAAACTAGAATGGGAACATCCAGGAATTTGAAATAGAGAAATAATTGTTTCTCATCCCACATTGAATCTTTTTTCTACAGTTGTCTAATCTCCAAATATGGTTAAATAATACTGCCATTATCTTCAAAAGTGAATGAAAAAGTTTGAGAAAAATTTGTCAATCGTATATTGACAAAATATAGAGAAAATATAATTGACACAATTGGTCAATTATAGAGAAGATTCTAGAGCACATGAGAAATAAAATGAACAGAGAGAAAAAAAATATTCATAAACTCTTTAGAAACCACAGGTAGATTCCCAGAAAGCATGGGGTTTATCAAGAAGAAAGGTGTCAGGCTAATCTTCTCCCTTGTCATCCTGATGGAAAACACCTCCAGATGTGCTAATTCTACTTGATGGTAATGCGACATTAACCCAATGTTGCAAATCTGAAAGAACAAATCTCCCACCAACTCTTTTCTCAGCCTGAAAAGTTATCAAAGATCCTTTCTGAGTTTCCTTCTCTCCCCTTTTTTTTTAATTTTTTTTTTATATATTTTTATTTTATTTATATGACTTACAAACATTTAGACATCAAACAATACAACATTAAACATTTACACTTAATATATTTACAAGATTTATTTTTTAACAATTCTATTTACTATACCTTTTTCTTGATTTCCACCCAGTTGTAAATTTTTCCCCACACTTTGTAATAGTCCTTATTTTGTTGGTTTTGAATTTCGTATGTTAATTTGCTAAATTTGGCGCAGTCTAATATTTTTTTAATTACCGTTTCTTTGTTTGGAATCTTATCTTGTTTCCAGACTTGTGCATATGCTAATCTTGCAGCAGTAAGTAAGTGATTTATTAAGTAGTAATTTTCTTTGCTATGTTTGCCTCTAATTATGCCTAATAAATACATTTCCGGTTTTATTTCAATTTTATAGCCCAATATTTCTTCCATCCATGCCCTAATTTGAATCCAAAATTTTTTTGCTTCGTTACATTGCCACCATATGTGGTAGTATGTTCCCACTTCTTTTTTACACTTCCAACATTTGTTACTAATGTTTACATTCATTTTGGCTAGGCGTGCTGGCGCATAATGCCATCGGAAGAACATTTTATAAAGATTTTCTTTATATGGTGTTGACAAAGTCATCTTATAATTAACTGACCATAGTTTTTCCCAGTCTTCTAGCTGAATTGCATATCCAAAGTTGGTCATCCAAGATATCATGTTAGGTTTAACAATTTCTTCGATGTTTTCATAGTTTAATAGATAAATATACATTTTGGTTATAAATTTTTTGTCAGATCCTGTCAATATTTTGTCTATTTCATTTTGTTTATTACATATTCCAAATTGTACCAAGTCCCTTTTATATCTGCTTTGAATTTGGTAATATGGAAGCCAATCTATTACTATACCTTCCTCTTTAAGTCTTTCTCTAGTTTTAAGACTTCCTTTAGTATTTAATAGGGCTTCGTAGGTTATTTTTTGTTCTTGGCTTATTATGTTTGGATGAATTTGAGCTTCTAGAGTGGATAGCCATCTGGGAATTTCATTGTAATGTTTTTTCCTGACTTTCCGCCAGTGTGTCAATAGTGTATTTCGAATTTGGTGTTGTTTAAAGTGAGAATGTTTTGAATGTTCTTTTTCCCACAAATGTGCGTGCCATCCTTCATTTATATCGTGGCCTTCTATTGTTAGAATTCTAGGATTTTCAAGGTTGACCCATTCTTTAATCCATAGTAATTTAGTGGCTTGGTAGTATATTTCTAAGTTGGGTAAACCGAATCCTCCTCTTGTTCTTAAATCTTGTAGGGCTTTCATGTTTATTCTAGGTTTTTTATTGCACCAGATAAATTTAGAAATTATTTTATTTATTTTAGCAAAGAACGATTTGTTTAGTTGTATTGGTGCTGTTTGGAAGAGATAGAGCCACCTTGGAAGTATATTAGACTTTATTGTATTGATCCTTCCCATTAAGGATAGATTTAACTTTGACCATTTTTCTAAATCTTCTTTTGTTTTTGTTAATAATTTTATATAATTTAGTTCTTTCAGTGAAGAATACCTTGTCGTAAACCAAATCCCTAGATATTTAATTTTTTTTTCTATTTGAAAACCTGTTTCTTTTATTAATAATTTGTTTAAATCTTGATTACAATTCTTGGTTAATATTTTAGTTTTATTCCTATTTATTTTTAAGCCGGCCACTTTCCCATAGTTCTCTAATTCTTTTACTAAATATATCATTGAGCTAACTGGATTCTCTAAGAAGAAGACCAGATCATCAGCGAAGGCCTGTGTTTTATAAGTTTGTTGTTTAATTTGGGTGCCCTGTATTGATGATTCCCCTCTAATTCGGTTTAATAGTATTTCTATAGACATTATATATATTAAGGGAGATAGTGGACAGCCTTGTCTCACTCCTTTTTTAATATCGAATGTATTGGTTAAATCTCCATTTATAATTATCCTTGCCTTTTGTTTGGAGTATATTTTATTTATTGTATTTTCAAAGTTCTCTCCTAAATCCATAGTATTTATTAATTTTTTGAAAAAGTTCCAATTGAGGTTATCGAAGGCTTTCTCAGCATCTAGAAATAGCATTGCAAACTCCTTATCATTATGGCTTTCATAATATTCTAGCATATTTAATGTAATTCTTATATTATTTCTAATTTGTCTGTTAGGTAAGAAACCATTCTGATCAGAGTGTATTATTTTGTTTAATATTTTTTTAAATCTGTCTGCTATTATTGCCATATAAATTTTGTAGTCTACATTTAACAGAGATATTGGTCTATAATTCTTAATATACTTTGGATCTGTGTCTTCTTTATGTATCAGCGTTATGTTAGCTTCTTGCCATGATACCGGGCATTCTCCGTTCGTTAACATTTTATTATAAATTTCTAATAATAATTCTCCCGTTACATGGAATGTTGCTTTATAGAATTCAATTGGGAAGCCATCTGGGCCTGGTGTTTTATTATTATTCTGTTTCATAATTGTTCTTTCCAATTCTTCTTTTGTTATTTCTTTGTTTAATATTTCTTTATCTTCTTTACTTATTAAATTGATTTTACATGTCTCTAAATATTTTAATATATCTTCTTCCTTAATATTTTCTTCACTATACAATTCTTTATAGTATTCTAATGCAATTTCTTTCTTTTTTTTTAACTGGTAATGTGTTATTTCTTTTTTGTCTGTTAATTGTTGGATTAATTTCTTCTCTCTTTCTTTCCTCAATTTATACGATAGCCATCTGCCAGGTTTATTTGCGTGCTCAAATTGATTTTGTTTTACTTCTCTTAGTTTCTTAGTTACTTCTTCTATCTCTATTAATTCTAGTTTGTGTTTTATCAGCATAATTTGTTGCCTTATATTTGGGTTTCCTGGGTCTTTTTGGGATTCTTTTTCTAATTTTCCTAATTTAAATATCCACTCTTTTTGATTTTGTCTTTTTTCCTTGTTTTTTCTTGATTTATAGGCTATTGTTAAGCCTCTTTGATAGGCTTTTGCTGTATCCCATAAATTCTGGAGGGAGGTATCTGGATTGTTATTTTCTTTTAAAAATAATTTCATTTCTCTTTCAATCCAATCTATATATTCTTGTTCTTTTAATAATTGTAGATCTAATCTCCAACTCCTATTTTTTTTCTCCTCCTCATTCCATATAATTTTAATTGGGTTATGATCAGCCCAATCGTTTTTATCAATTTGAATTCATTTTATTAAGTTTCCTATCTTATTATTAACCCACGCCATATCAATCCTAGACCAACTTTGGTGCGCATTGGAGTAGAATGTATATTCTTTTTTATTTTGGTTCCTTGTTCTCCAACAATCCCTCAGGTTTAATTCTTCACACATCTGATCAAACGTTTTTGGCAGTACTTTTCTTTTTTTATATCGATTTTTATTAGCACTTTTGTAATCCTTAATGGGATCAATAATACCGTTAAAGTCACCTATCATGCAAATGTCTTCTACTTCTAATTCAATCAGTTTCTGGTGCAAGTTATAGAAGAATTTTTTTAAATTTTTATTTGGTGCATAAATTACTACTAATGATACAAATACATTAACAATTTTAACTGTCATGATTAAAGTTCTTCCCTTTTTATCTGCATATATTTTCCTTGGATCTAATTCTTTTTTAACGTAAACTGCAATCCCTCTTTTTTTGTTATGTGATAAGGACGTAAATACTTTCCCAATTTTCTCATTTTCTAATTGCTTTTCATTTTTTTGTGGAATGTGTACTTCCTGTAGACAAACAATGTCTAAATTTTGTTTTTGTAATTTATTGAATATACTATTTCTTTTCATAAATGAGTTTAAGCCATTTACATTAATTGAGATTAATTTAATTTCTGTTCCCATCCCCCTTTAATTCCTTATTTGTCTTCTGTTTGTCCTGTTTTCTTTCTGTGCTCTTGTCAATATTCTTTCTTCCTCCTGTACTATATCTTTAGAAGTTCCTTCTTTCCCGCTATCTGATTCTACCTGGGGTTCTTCTATCTCTTTTTGACTTCCTGTTTCCACCCTCTCTTCCGCTATTAATTCATCATAAAATTCTTGTGCCATTAGTTCGTTATTTACTTTTATTTTTTTCCTCTTCCATGTGATAAGCATCCCCTCCGGAATTAACCATCTGAAGGTAATTTTACTTTGATTTAACAAATCTGCCAACGGTCGGTATCCCCTTCGATTGTCCCTTAATTTTTTTGGGATTTGCTTAAGAACTCTGATTTCCTTCCCATTATGAATTATTGCTTCGTCTTTTGTAATTTTCAATATTTCATTTCTAATCTCCTTTTTTACACATCTCACGTATACTTCCCTAGGAAGCTTATGTTTTCGGGCGTAGTTAGTGTTCACCCTGTAAATCTCATCTATTCCATTAGCTGTTTCTTGTTTATCTTTTTGTAATATATTAGCTATCATTTCTGTCATTGTCTCTACTAAATTCTCATCTTTCTCTTCTTCTACATTTTGGAATCTGACGTAAAATTCTGCTCTATCGACCTCAAAATTAATTATTGATTCTTCTAACTCTCTATTTAATTGCATCAATTTATCATCCATTGTTACTACTTTTTTGTCATTTTGTTCTACTTTCTTTTCAATTTGTTCTATTCTCCTTTCATTTTTTTCCAAAATTTGATGGATTATTTCAATTTTATTGTCCATTTTTTGCATATCTTCCCTCATTGCCTCATGGTTCCTATCTAATTTTTCCTCCAGTTTGAGCATTGTTTCTTGAATTGCCATTAATGCCTCCTGCGTTGTTTGTGGGGTGTTGCTAATATTACCAGTACTGCTGGCCTTTTCTGTTGCTAACATGCTAACTATTGATTTTTGGGTTGAGGGGGAGCCAGATGGTTTTTTTGTATATTTCTGGAAAGTTGCCATTTTAATCTTTTTAATTGATTATTAACTTGAATGACTAATATTTTCTTGGAATCAGATGAGTCTAATATATAGTTAGACTTAAGGTATATAATGCGCAGTTAGACTTTTAATATTGAGCTACTTGTTGATGAGCTGTTATTGTTATTGTTCTTTTCTTATATTCCCCCCCTTTTCCCCCCCTCTTCCTTTACTCCAATAGATCAATATAATTCATACAATGTAATTCAATATATTCAATAGTAATATTAATATTATTAAGCTAATATATATATTCTAAGTATAGATATTGTAGATATGTTATAGCTGAGATAGAAATAGGAATACAGATTAATTACTTATTTCGTTGTATCGTTAATACCATTCACTTCATAGGGATTCAATTCATCCAGAAAATAATAATAATCAACCTTTCTATTTGTTGTGGGGTTTTACCTAATTCTTCGTCCTTAGATTTTTAAGTTCACATTCAGGTTCAGTATATCAGAGTTCAATCAGGGTTCAATCAAGGTTCAATCAGAGTTCAATCAAAGTTCGGTCAAATTTCTTTTTCTTCCGCTATAAATAGCAAGTCATCAGTTAATCCGTTAATCAGGGAGAAAGTTAATTAGTAAATCAGTTAGTCAGTTTTTTCGATTTAGGGAAGGTAAAGAGGAGAGAAAAGAGATATAAATAAGTGCTTAGTTAAGCTAACTTCCTCCTCCCCCGATGTTCCTCTTCTCTGCACCTTCTTTTGGCTCTTTCCGCTTATCTCGTCAGCTTCTGCAGGCTCCTTCGTCACTTCCAAGCACACTCCACCGCTGCTGTTTATTTATTCCTCTGGTCGTGGACCTCAGCTCTTTACCATTTGTTCTTTAAGCTTCTTTAAACTCTGGAGCACTTCTTCCCTTTTCCGATCTCTCAGCAACCTCCGTATCTCCGTGTCTCGTCACTACCGCTGTAATTCTGTAGTTCCTGCAGTCTCCGTCGTTTGGCTCTTTTTTTTCAAAAGTTAGTATTCTCCACCGTTTCTTTTAGTCACAAAACTCACAAACTCACAAACAGTTGTTAAGTTATTTAAGTTGTTTTTCAGGTTTCTCCTCCACGGGGTGCTTGTTAGTCCACTCCTATTGTTTTAGGTTTTAACTCCAAACGTCTTCCGGGTCTTCCAGGTGCTTGTTTTTTATATATTGGGGTTCTTTTGCATTTTTTAACTTAAAACTGTACAGTAATTTAGAATCCTAAATATCAGATTTGTGACTATGTATTGTTTATCATTGTTATGAGCCACCCTGAGTCTACGGAAAGGGGCGGCATATAAATCCAATAAATCTAATCTAATCTATTTGAATATAATACTTCAGTAAGTATTTCAATGTGTTAATCTAATTGTGGTAAATTATAGAGGTGATGCAGTAATATGATTTACATTGTTTAATGTTTTTTTATTTATTATTTCCCAATTTTGCTAATATTCTGCCTTTAATATTTCAAACAATGTCTAACTACAAATTGTTCTAATACATTCATGAGAAGTGTTATGCCGGGCTTCACGTTACGAGCCCCAATTAAGTCTGACGTGTAAATTCCAACACACACACTGTTGTAAAGTAAACAAAGAGTCGGTTTATCAAAAGAAAAATATTGTACACATGCACTTTAATCAGCCAAAGTGCTCTCCCACAAATCACAAGCCTGGAATGCTGCGAGCAGCAAAAACAAAAGCAGAGTAGATAAAGGCAGCTGTGAAGATGTCACAGCCACCCCCTTCAAGAGTCCTCAAGCTGTGCTTAACTGTGATATATTCAAAAAGTCCGAGTAAATCCTGAAGCAGTTCAAAATAAAACATCACTCATCTCTCACCAAATGGATAATCTCCCACACTGAGAGGCAATGATGCTGGCATTTATCAGCAGCCCCATTAGCCTAATTGCCCTTCTCCCTTATCTTCTATATTATAATACCTGTGCCTGCGAGCATCTATGAATCCCTCTTCCTCCGAATCTAATGATGATTCACTAATGGGGTCATTGGCTAATGGGCTGCCTGTAACTCCCTCATCATCCAATCCTGCTTCACTCCCAGAATCTTCCCTTGACACAGAATGTTCACTGTCCAAAGCTGTTGGCAGTAAAACCAATCTCTGATAACGTGAGGATTCTCCCAAACCAACCCCCACAGTCCTGGGAGCAGGAGCTGGCCCAGAGCCGACCACAACAAGTAGTAGGCTGGATTTATTAAAATATAATATTTTGGATATGATGATCCCAAATATAACACAGCATTGTTCATTGTTTTTTCAGATCAATTATGCAGATGCTTTAGAGGCTCTGAGTGATAAAAGCAAGTTTCCCTTTTTCCACCAGATGCGTCCCAAAGAAGGGATCCACTACCCAGCCATTGTCCAACTGCTCCTCCATTTCAGATGGACCCTGATTTTCCTCTTTGCTTCAGACACAGAGAAGCGAGAGAATTTCATGAGGATTTTCCCTCCTGTGCTTGTCAGGAATGGAATTTGTGTGGTTCTATCACAACAGCTCTCAAGAACTGAACCTACAGCCTCCCTCAGGGATGCCCTCTCTAAGTGGAGACAAGTCAATGTCTTTGTTCACTTCATGGAATATGATTCCCTTTGGGACAGAATTCTTCCTTTCCATGAAACATTTTTGCACTTGCCGGGACTCATTGAAGGGAAAGTCTGGATCCTCACAACTTTTGCAGAGTATAGAATAGCCAAGCACACACTTCTCAAATACATCCACAGTATTTTGAAGTTTGGTTCTCTGGGCAAAAGAAGGCCAAAAGATGAAGCCTTTGAACCCCGTTTCTTTGTGGAAGAAAAGTTTCAAGATTATTATTTTCTCTGTTTTCTTTCAAAGAATGTCTTTTCTGTCAAAGGCCGCAGAAGGTGCACCCAGAAAGCACCACTGGAGACCCAGAGGAAAAGGATACAGATCCCAAATATCTATGAACATTTCAGCCTCATGAAGACTCTGGCCCATGTCTTGAATGCTGCCTATTCCCCCAGATTGAGGAGGAGAAGGACGGAGGGAGAAAAGAGTTTGGGGTCTCCAAGGCTGCAGCCGTGGCGGGTAGGGAGTCCCGATATGGATCCATGAATCTTAGATCCTTTGGAAACGGAATCCAGAAGAGAAGGAGGGGAACCACCTCAATAGATCTGCCCAGGGAATAATGGTTCCAAGTGCAACCGCAGTATAATGCCTCTCCCTTCTCCTCTCTAGGGGCCCACATGGGTCCTTCTCCTTCAGTTCCAGCCAAAGGCTTCTGGCTTTGCAGAGCTGTCAGTGCCTGCCAGCAGGGGAGGTGGCCAGGGAAGGGAGGGGAGACCAGCCTCCTTCTTTTAGTTATTTGGGATTTTAAGCCAGAAAGAGAATTCAAACTGATTTTCTTCTTGCCACCCTTGTGCACATGTATCCATACACATGAAAGCTACCAAAATTGTTAAGCAACCAATTTGGTGGATATACTTTATATATGGCATGAACCAAAGCAGTGGGTGAATTCTCCTCCAGGCATTATACTGCGGTTGCACTTGAATTAGTGTTAGCCAACTTCAGCTGATTTTGAAAAAGCCAGGAAGCATGGAGACATGTCCCCCACCCACCCACCCACCCACTTTTAAAGGGCTACTTTTCAAAGCAGCCCCTCCCCACCGGCAGCAGCTGTGTCATCTGAAGGGCAGCTCAAGCAGCGCAAGAAGCACTGCTGGAGTAGATGCTCATGGGAAAATAAGGCCAATGGTGACGGGGGTTAAGGGGGAGCAAGGGGCGGGGCTTAATTCAACCACTCAGTGCAGCAGATACTTTGCATTGGTGGGCCATAGTTTGAGGATCCCTGTATTAGAACATAGAATAACAAAGTTAAAAGAGGCATTGGAGATCTTCTAGTCCAACCACCAGCCTAGGCAGGAAACCCTAAACCCCTTCACACAAATAGTTATCTGATATCTTTAAAACTTCCAGCGTGCGAGTATAAGATGCACGTGTGCATAAGACACACCAAGATTTTAAAGAGGTAAATAAGAAAAAAAAAGGTTTTGCCTTCCCTCAGCCCCCAGGATCCTTTTGCAGACCTCCCAAACCGTCTACTCACCAGTTTTCACATGGATCTGGCCTTAGGGAGGCCAAAAATGGCTGTATTCAGTGTATAAGATGCACCACCATTTCCACCCTCTTTTTTAGGGGAGAGGAAGTGCATCTTATACTCCAAAAATATGGTATTTAAGAAGTGTAATGGTCTCTGAGAATGACATTAGGGATGAGGAGAAGAGAGGCTGCCTAGGGAAGGATCAGATCAGAGGGGAGATTCCTGAAGCTGCATAATGGGAGAGAAGGAAACTCAGAAAGGATCCTGGCTAACTTTTTAGGCTGAGAAAAGAGTTGGTGGGAGATTTGTTCTTTCAGATTTGTAACATTTGGTTATGTCGCATTATCATCAAGTAGAATGATGACCAGGGAGAAGATTAACCTGACACCCATGCTTTCTGGGAATCTACCTGTTGTTTTCAAAGAGTTTATGAATCACCTTTTTTTCTCTATATTCATTTTATTTCTCATCTGCTCTGGAATGTTCCCTATAATTGACCAATTGTGGCATTTATATTTTCTCTATATTTTATCAATTGACAATTTGACGATTTTCCCCTCAAACTTTTTCATTCACTTTTGAAGATAGTGGCAGTATTATTTAACCATCTTTAGAGATTAGACAATTGTAGAAGAAAGACTGCATTTCAAATTCTTGGATGTTGCCATTTTAGTTTCATCCCTTTCTGGAGAAGAATGAATATTGGAATATTTCACACTTGAGACTATACTTGGACCAAAATGGAGAGATAAAAGCAGATGTGGCCATTACTGGCTACTTGGTTTTCCCCGAGGATGTCAAGAGAGAGACTCTGGCGTATTTTGAAAGGCAGAGACTTTCTATCGACCAAGATGCTCTTTCACGGCTAAAGTTGCTTAATAAGGTGGGAGAAATTTTGCTGTCTTTTCTCTCTTTTCCAAAGCCTGAGGTCCCATTTCAAGTGGGGAAAGCCTAGAGTCTCCAGGGTGGTTGGCCTTCCATGCCAGTTGGTGTCATCTAATGGACGTTCTTCAACAGACAGGACCTAAGTGGAGTAGCTTTACCACATTTTATGGAAATTTTTCAAGATCTTACTGATCAGAGGTGTCTCTCTTCATCACAGTTTTATTCTACATTAAAAAACTGAATGAAATAAAAGTTTTCTTAACCTGCTACACTAAACTTTATTCTGTTTAATATGAATATATCATCATACTTACATCTTTTTTTCTGCAATTCCATCCTTTCAGACTTTATTAAATGGAAAAGTACTTTATTGTAATGTTAAATTCCAAAAGCAAAAGGGGGGAATTAAATGAATTAAATCTGCCTGTTGTTATAGCTCCTGCATCTGTTTAGAAGGAGTCAGAGATTTCATATTTACCTCAGTGAAGACCAGAGGCTAATTGTCTCCATCCATTTCTACCTCCATTTTCCATGGATGGAGAGTCCTAACATATTTCCTAACACATTCCCGTTTTTCTGCTTAGTCTCTGCCTGAGTCCAAATGTGTGAAAGTTGTCATCCTGGATTTGTCAAGAGGGCTCGAGAAGGACAGCCAGTTTACTGCTATGACTGCGTTCCTTGTCCGGAAGGGACCTTCTCCACTCAGGAAGGTGGGTGACACTGAGGAAAATGGGAGGCTTGGTGGAACTGGATCCACCCAGAACCTTTATTGTAGTTGGCTTGTGAGAGGGACCGACAGAGGAGGGGACATGAGGAAATACCTAAATTGTGGAAGATCTGACTGGAAGAAAAGACAGAGCTGAGAAGAATGATTGGTGAGGGCAACTGGCCCTGGCCCCAAGGATAATACCCTAATGTCTCTCTCCTCCTTACTTCATGTAAAGAATGCCAAGAAGTCTGCCATTGTGGTACTGAACCCCTTTTTAGAAGTAATAACAAGAAACTCAGAAAGGATCCTGGCTAACTTTTTAGGCTGAGAAAAGAGTTGGTGGGAGATTTGTTCTTTCAGATTTGTAACATTTGGTTATGTCGCATTATCATCAAGTAGAATGATGACCAGGGAGAATATTAACCTGACACCTTTCTTCTTGATAATACCCTAATGTCTCTCTCCTCCTTACTTCATGTAAAGAATGCCAAGAAGTCTGCCATTGTGGTACTGAACCCCTTTTTAGAAGTAATAACAAGAAACCTACAAATACAGGTGTCAAGACTGTGGTTTTTTTTAGCTCCGCCCACTTTTGTATATTTATTCCTCTCGTGAAGAAGAAGAATAGCCAAGTTTTAATTCTAGACCTCCAGGACTCTCTAACAAACCAATTGGTATCTTCCAGGCTGTTTAGAATGAAAGACACTAATATTCTGTTCTTTACATAGATTAACTGAGATTCTGTTAGGCTGGATAAATTTTAATATCTTATATTCCAACTCAAATCAATTACTGTTTTATATTTTTAATTTACATTTTAAATATATTTTAATTAGGGTATTATTTTAGCTTAAACTCAATGTATATGTGTTATATAATGAATGCTTGGGTGGTTGAATGAGTGATTGTTTTAAGTAAATTATGATTAATTTATTAATGAATTATTGAATTCTAATTTAATAAATGATTAGTTATATTAATTGTATTTTTAATGTTTTTAATATTTTTAACTTAATGTTATTATTGCTGTATTTTTAAGAGGGGCTATTTCAGAGATGGACCATTGGGATTGGATAGAGAGTATGTATTTTATGAATGGGATTAATGTTATGAGTGGAAGGGTCAGTGTGCCTGGTGATGTCGAGGCAAGAGGAATGGGGGAGCCCATCTCTGGGGTGGCAGAGGGTCAGAATATTCTGGTCCTGCTGGGGCAAGGGTCCCCAAACTTTTTACACAGGGGGCCAGTTCACTGTCCCTCAGACTGTTGGAGGGCCGGACTATAAAAAAAACCCTGCGGTTTTCTTAATGCCGCCGCCTTGAGGGAGGAGGAGAAGGTGAAGTGGAGCAAGTCCCCAACTCCTTGCTGAGTTTTCTCTTTCTTTCTTTCTTTCTTTCTTTCTTTTTCTCTCTCTTCCTTCCTCTCCTTTTTTTCCTCTCTCTCTCTATTTCTCTCTCTCTCACTCACTTTCTTTGTGTCTCTCCCTCTTCCTTTCTCTCTCCCTCTCTATTCCTTTCTTTCTTTCTCTCTCTTTCTCTCTCTCCCTCTTTCTCTCTCTTGCTTTCTTTCTCTCACTCATTATCTTTCTATCACTCCCTCTTTCTTTCTCTCTCTCTCTGTCTCTTGATTTCTTCCTCTCTCTCACTCACTCTATCTCTCCCTCTTCCTCTCTCCCTCTCTATCTCTCCCTTTCTTTTTCTCTCTCTGTCCCTCTCATTCTTGCTTTCTCTCTCTCTCACTATTTCTCTTGTTTTCTTTCTCTCTCTCTCTCACTATCTCTTTCTCTCTGTCCCTCTCACTTAATTTTTCCCTCTCTCTCACTCACTGTCTCTCCCTCTTCCTCTCTCCCTTTCATTCTCTCTCTCTCTCTGTCCCTCTCTCTCTTGATTTCTTTCACTCTCACTCTTTCTCATTTTCTTTCTCTCTCTCACTATCTCTTTCTCTCTCTTTCTTTCTCTCTGTCCCTCTCACTTGATTTTTTCTCTCTCTCACTCACTATCTCTCCCTCTTCCTCTCTCCCTCTCTACCTCTCCCTTTCTTTCTTTCTCTCTCTCTCTCTGTCCCTCTCTCTCTTTCTTTCTCTTTCTTTCTTTCTCTCTGTCCCTCTCACTGGAATTTTTTCTCTCGCTCACTCTTTCTCTCTTGCTTTCCTTCTCCCTAGATATACCCATGTCTCTCCAACACTCTGTGGACTGCACTGGTTGCTGATTGGTTTCCGGACACAATTCAAAGTGTTGGTAATGACTACAAAGCCCTACATGGCATCGGATCAAATTACATATGGGACCGCCTTCTGCTGCATAAATCCCAATGGCCGGTTAGGTCCCACAGAGTTGGCCTTCTCCAGGTCCCATCAACCAAACAATGTTGTTTGGCAGGGCCTAGAGGAAGAGCCTTCTCTGGGGGGGTGGGGGCAGCCCTCTGGAATCAGCTCCCCCCAGAGATTCATACTGCCCTCACCCTTCCGCAAGAGTCTTAAGACTCACCTATGTTGCCAGCCTTGGGGCAATTAGACCTTGCCCCTCTGACCAATAAATGTGATGCATGGTGTGATTGGACTGTCTCATTGAGTATTATATAGGGTTTTTAGTTGTACTTTTTAAATATGTTAGATTTGTTCTATATGCTTTGCTTTTATACTTCTAGGAGCCGCCACGAGTTTTTGGAGAAGGGTGGCATACAAATCTAATAAATTGAATTGAATTGAATTTTCATGAAAGGTTAAAAGGAAGATTGAAGCAAACCTGGATTTTTATGTTTAGCCTGCACAATTCCTTATCTAAAAGGAAGTAAATCAAAAAGACTTTGAAGGAGGGTTGGGAAGAGACAGGAGAATGGGGTGGCAGACTGGCAAACTTTACTAACAGCAGAGGAAATATCTCTTATACTTTTTTAGTTTAGATAAGTGCTGCTAAGTTTATCTTTCTAGGAACATCTGAGATCTTTGAAACTTGATGAATTCTTTCATATCCACCATCTGAAAGACCTTGTATATTGTATATTGGCCTCCCCTTGAGGATCACTGAGAAGGTCCATCATGTGGTGTTGTGGATAGTGTTAGTGGGAACTCCTTACACAAATATTCTGCCTGTCATATTGATCCATCAATCAATGAAAATAGAGCTGGAAGGAACCTTGGAGGTCTTCTAGTCCAGCCCCCTGCTCAAATGGGGGAACCTATACCCGTGATGGTGAACCTATTTGGCACTAAGTGCCCAAACCAGAACATGCAGATACACATGCTGAAGCATTGGAAACTCAAAGACTAGCTGGCCAGTGTGTATATGCCTGTTTTGGTCATTTTGGGGCCTTTTTCTGGCTATTTCTGGCTGTTTTTCAGGTCATTTTTGGTCCGAAAAACGGCGTGAAAACTGTCTTTCTTTTGGCTGTTTTCTGGACCATTTTTCAGGCTCTTTTCAGGCTGTTTCTCAATGCTCCACTGCCTGCACTGGAAATCAGAAGATCAGCTGGCAATGGCACAGATTCCCAGAGTGAGGGCTCTGCCTGCCACCTCTGGCACCCGTGCCGTAGTTTGCCATCATGGATCTATATCATTTCAGACAAGTGATTGTCCGATATCTTCTTAGAAACCTCCAATATTGAAGGGCACAAAACCTCTGGAGGCCAGCTGTTCCACTGTTTAATTGTTCTCACTGTTAGGAAGTTTCTCCTTAACTGCATATTGCTTCCAGATGTTATAGGATACTCTTGTCATCCTCCAGGTCCCTTTAACTTCCATGGGGCAGGACTCAGGATGTGTGGTTAAAAATTATATGATTCATTATTAACCTCTAATAATGTAGGTTCCTATGAAGATTCTACACACTACACAGAAAATAATTAATATCGTATGAGTCCCTTCAACTTCATATACCTAGCTACATTTTAAAAAATATCCTTCTTAGCTCTTTTGAATGAAATAGTTCAGAAATAGTTATTGGAAAATATTCCCGGAATATAGTTGTCCAAAAAAGATATTTCTTGTAATGTAAAAAAATATAAAAGAAATATTGCTTTTTATTTTTTAGATACTGAAAAATGCACCAAGTGTCCGGATGATAAATATCCCAATGAGCACAGAGTCCAATGTATCCCCAAAGTTATAATCTTCCTGTCTTATGAAGACTTTCTGGGCATAATCCTGGTCTCTTTTGCCCTACTGTTGTTCTTAATCACAGACCTCATTTTAATCATCTTCATTAAGTACCGAGAAACCCCCATTGTCAAAGCCAACAACCGGGACATAGAAACATAGAAACATAGAAGTCTGACGGCAGAAAAAGACCCCATGGTCCATCTAGTCTGCCCTTATACTATTTTCTGTATTTTATCTTAGGATGGATATATGTTTATCCCAGGCATGTTTAAATTCAGTTACTGTGGATTTATCTACCACGTCTGCTGGAAGTTTGTTCCAAGGATCTACTACTCTTTCAGTAAAATAATATTTTCTCATGTTGCTTTTGATCTTTCCCCCAACTAACCTCAGATTGTGTCCCCTTGTTCTTGTGTTCACTTTCCTATTAAAAACACTTCCCTCCTGGACCTTATTTAACCCTTTAATATATTTAAATGTTTCGATCATGTCCCCCCCTTTTCCTTCTGTCCTCCAGACTATACAGATTGAGTTCATTAAGTCTTTCCTGATACGTTTTATACTTAAGACCTTCCACCATTCTTGTAGCCCGTCTTTGGACCCGTTCAATTTTGTCAATATCTTTTTGTAGGTGAGGTCTCCAGAACTGAACACAGTATTCCAAATGTGGTCTCACCAGCATTCTATATAGCGGGATCATAATCTCCCTCTTCCTGCTTGTTATACCTCTAGCTATGCAGCCAAGCATCCTACTTGCTTTCCCTACTGCCTGACTGCACTGTTCACCCATTTTGAGACTGTCAGAAATCACTACGCCTAAATCCTTTTCTTTTGAAGTATTTGCTAACACAGAACTGCCAATACAATAGTCAGATTGAGGATTCCTTTTCCCCAAGTGCATTATTTTACATTTGGAAACATTAAACTGCAGTTTCCATTGCTTTGACCATTTATCTAGTAAAGCTAAATCATTTACCATATTGCCGACGCCTCCAGGAATATCAACCCTATTGCACACTTTAGAGTCATCGGCAAATAGGCAAACCTTCCCTACCAGACCTTCCCCTATGTCACTCACAAACATATTAAAAAGAATAGGACCCAGAACAGACCCTTGTGGCACACCGCTTGTAACCTGACTCTGCTCAGAATACTCGCCATTCACAACAACCCTCTGGTGTCTATGCTTCAGCCAGCTGCAAATCCATTGAACTATCCAGGGATTAAGTCCAATCTTCACTAATTTATCTATCAGCTCTTTATGTGGAACCGTATCAAAGGCTTTGCTGAAGTCCAGGTAGGCAATATCCACGGCACCACCTTCATCCAACACCTTTGTGACATAGTCAAAGAAATCAATGAGATTAGTCTGACATGATTTGCCTTCAGTAAAGCCATGCTGATTTGGGTCCAATAATTTATTGTTTTTTAGGTGCTGATTTATCCTCTTTTTCAGTAGAGTCTCCATCATTTTAACGACAACTGATGTCAAGCTAACTGGCCTGTAGTTACCAGCTTCTTCTCTACTGCCCTTCTTGTGGATAGGCACAACACTTGCCATTCTCCAATCCTCAGGAACATCTCCTGTTAACAAGGATTGGTTAAACAAATCAGTCAGGGGGGTAGCAATGACAGATCTGAGTTCTTTAAGAACTCTGGGGTGGATGCCATCTGGACCCATTGCCTTATTTATCTTTAATCGTTCAAGTTCTTCTAAGACATCGGCTTCTAAGATCACTGGAGCTGAATCCGTACAGTTGGAGGCAATGCTATATCCCTCTATAGTATTATTTTGTAAGGTGTCTTTTGAGAAAACTGAACAGAAGTAGCTATTGAAATGGTCAGCGATCTCCTTATTCCCATTAATGCATGTATTTTTCCCGGTACTAAGCTTCGTGATGCCGCAGTTTTTCTTCAGACCTCTCCTACATCCTCCTGGTCTCCCTCCTGCTTTGCTTCTTGTCTTCTTCTCTCTTCATTGGTCAACCAAGGAAAGCCACCTGCCTTCTCCGACAGACAGTTTTCAGCATCATCTTCTCAGTTGCTGTTTCTTCTCTTTTGGCCAAAACCATCATGGTGGTGCTGGCTTTTCTGGCCACAAAACCAGGAAACCAAATGAAGAGATGGTTGGGGAAGAGTTTGGCCAACTCCATCATCCTTTCTTCTTCTGCTGTCCAAATTGTCATCTGCTCCATCTGGTTGGCAGTTTCTCCCCCCTTCCCTGAATCTGACCCCCACTCCCAGCCTGGAGAGATCATCCTGCAATGCAACGAAGGAGTTGTTGTCATGTTCTACGTCACCCTCAGCTATATGGGCTTCCTGGCTGCCATCTGCTTCACGGTGGCTTTCCTGGCCAGGAATCTGCCTGGGGCCTTCAACGAAGCCAAGCTGATCACCTTCAGCATGCTGGTCTTCTGCAGTGTCTGGGTGACTTTTGTGCCCACCTACCTGAGCACCAAAGGGAAATACACGGTGGCTGTCCAGGTCTTCTCCATCCTGGCCTCCAGTGCTGGTCTGCTGGGCTGCATCTTCATCCCCAAGTGCTACATTATCCTTCTGAGGCCAGACCTGAACACAAAGGAGCATCTCACAGCCAGAACAAATGTAAAACATGATATATAACACCATGGTGATATTGGGAAAATTGTTAACGTGACTTTCATTTGATTTCCATTTAGATAGTAGAAAATCATACCTACAGGGGGTGGGCAAAAAACTGGAAACACCTTGAAAAATTTGGAATCCAGATTTGTGAAGCTCTCTTCGAACAGTTTTTGTGGAAACTGGGTTCTGTACATGTCTATTGAACTCTGCAGTGATTTTAGGAGCTGTGGTCTTGCAATCCACTCTAACAATTCACTTTAGAGTCTAACGGTCTCTCTCAGACAACTTCGACTTTCGACCAGACCTGTGCTTGGCTGAGGACGTTTTCCCTTCTCTTTCAAAAGCAGTCATTACTTTTGAGACATTACCTCTTGAAACGCCAAACATTTGGGCACTTTCTGTTACACTAGCGCCTGCCATTCAAGCACCAACCTCTTTGACAGTCTGAGAGGTCTGCCATTTCTAGAAGCTTATAATCAATTTCCTTAAATTTCTGTTAAAAAAGGTAGTTTTTTTAAAAAAATCAAATAACATAATTTTTTAAAAAACATTAAAATATGTCAAGTTTTGATTGATTTAAAGATGTTCAAACATTATGATGCCAAAAGTCAAGTGTTTCCATTTTTTTGTCCACCCCTGCATATTATTCATTCCTTTTTTAAAAAGTTTTTTTTTACTTATATGTAATTCTTTCTTGATTTCCTGATAAAACCTCCTTTGCAGAAAGTGTTCAGCAGAACAGCTGTTTGGAATTTCAGTTTGACATAATTATTATTTTTTGTTTCTGTACTTTGCACCAAAATTTTAAAAAATTAAGTAAATTAAAAAAATTAAGTTTATAATGAATTTCCACTGTGCTTTTTTTCTTTCAAGCAGAGAAATAAAATAACAGTTTTCTGGACCTTTAATTTTCCATTCTACAATTTTTGCCTAAATAATTTCTCTGTTTCTCTTCCAAGCTTGTCTTATCTGTGAAGGGCTGGAAAAGATGTCCAGAGAAAGGGGATCTTGAGACTCTTCCCAGGAGGAGGTTGAAGGGATCTTCTCTAAAAGCAGGTCACGAAAGTTCAATGCTGCATAATATTCATCCAGGTCCCAGAAGGGGGTGAATAAGGGTGGGAACCAGTGGTGGGATTCAAGTTACTTAACAACCTGTTCTCTGTTCTAATGATTTCTTCCAACAACCAGTTGGCCAAACTGCTCAGAAAGTTAACAACCAGTTCTCCTGAAGTGGTGCAAACTGGCTGAATCCCACCACTGATGGGAACATATAGATTTATGGAAGAGGCACCCATGGAAACTGTTCTGCTCTCCAACCACATTGCTGATCAATTAGGAGTCAGTCTAGGTCTCAGAATGGCTCTTAATAGTGAATTGAATCCCTTTGCAGCTTCCATTTTAAGGAGATAAGAAAAGCTCTGATGGATCAGATGAAGGTCAGTCCAAGATGCGCAGTGACCACACAAATACCTCTGGTTCTCCCACAAGCAGAAGGTGGAGACTTATGGCTTTGCCCAACATGGAACAGGCATTTTCCCTCGATTTCACTTTCCTCCATCTCACCACACAGGAGTGGACACTCAGCCATCTTACATTCTAGGAATCTCCAATTCTGGTATCCCACATTAATCTGAGAAACTTTTTTGGAAGTTTCAAACGCCCGATCAAAAAGCACTAAGGTGGGACTGGAACTCAGGAGTCTCCTGGTGATTGGCCCAAAGTCATCCAGGATGTTGATATGCTAAGGGAGGATTAGAACTCTGAGCCACATGATTTTCATTCCTAAGTGATGATTAGACGTCAAGGTAGACTTTGGCTGAACTGGAAAACATAGAGTGAAAACACACAAACTTTTCAATATGTACCACGCTTTACATCCACAATATGACATCGGCAAGTTGTACTTGCCAAGAAAAATAAGAGGCAGAAGGCTATTGCAAATCCATCAAACTACAGAAGGAGAAAAACGAAGTTTGAATGATTATGTGAACCAAAGAACAGAAAAAATGCTGCAAGCTGTGAAAACAGAGGAAATTATAAAAAACAACAGAAACAAAGGAAGAATATAAGGAAAAACAGCTGGTTGTCAGATTAAATAGATGGCATGGACAACACTTGAAAAACATTGAAGAAAAATGTGATGACAACCTTACATGGGAATGGGTTAAGATGGGAACCATCAAGAAAGAAACAGAAGGTTTAATATTCGCTGCTCAATAACTTGCCATGAAGGAAAAGATACAGAAATCCACTGACAATCCAAACGGCCCAGTTTGCAACGACAAAGTTGAAATGGTTTCACACTTAATATGTGAGTGCAGCAATATCATGCAAACCAGTTGCAAAGCTAGACATGGTTGGGTTGCTAAATTAGTCCACTGGTCATTATGTAAAAAATACGACATACCTATATCTAAAAAGCCATGCGAGCACAAAGTGGAAAACATTACTGAAAATGAGATGGTGAAGATCTTGTGGGACTTTCGAATGCAGACGTATTGTCCTTTGGAACACAATACACCAGATATCACAGTTGTCAAGGAGCAAAGCATACAGATTATTGATATCGCTGTAGCAGGAGATGCCAGAGTCGAAAAAAAAGAACTGGAAAAAATTACAAAATATTGTGACCTGGCCATCGAAACTACACAGCTATGGATGAAACATGTAACTCTGATACCAATTGTCATTGTGGAACTTGGTACCACTTGGAATTTCACAAAACACATCAAGAAATTGCAGCTTCCTGCAATAACACCAGCAGAACTGCAAAAAACTGGGCTATTCGGAACATCATATTTTAAGAATATATCAATCATATAATCATAGAGTTGGAAGTTGGGAACCTCTAGGGTCATCGGGTCCTACCCCTGCTCAATGCAAGATTCACCATCCCAGAAAGGTGACTGTCCAGTCTCTGTTTGAAGACCTCAAGTGAAGGCGAGGCCACCACCTCCTGTGGCAAACTGTTCCACTGGTTTATCACCCTTACTGTTAGAAAGTTTTTTCTTATATCTAATCTAAATCTACTCCTTTGCAGTTCCATTCCATTGTTTCTAGTCCTTCCATGTGCTAATGAGAACAATGCTGATCCCTCTGCTCTGTGATGGCACTTCAGATATTTGTAGGCAGTTATCAAGTCTCCTCTCAGTCTTATTTATTTATTTTTATTTATTCGATTTTTATGCCGCCCTTCTCCTTAGACTCAGGGCGGCTTACAACATGTTAGCAGTAGCATTTTGAACAGAGCCAGCCTATTGCGCCTACAATTTGGGTCCTCATTTTACCCACCTCGGAAGGATGGAAGGCTGAGTCAACCTTGAGCCGGTGATGAGATTTGAACTGCTGACCTGCGGATCTAGAGTCAGCTTCAGTGGCCTGCAGTACAGCACTCTACCTGCTGCGCCACCCCGGCTCTTCTTCTTTGGAGACTAAACATCCCCAGATCCTTTAACCACTCCTCATAGGACATGGTTTCCAGACCACTCACCATCCTTGTAACTCTCCTCTGAACTTGCTCTAGTTTATCAATGTCCCTTTTAAATTGGGGCCCCCAGAACTGAACACAGTATTCCAAGTGTGGTCGTACCAAAGTACTTTAAAGAGGAATAATTACTTCACGTGAGCGAGATTCTATCTTGTGATATCAGTAAACCACAAATATCCTTGTGAGATTTTGCTCCCTATGCATGCGCAGAAACAAAATCTCGAATCAGGCAGGTGTGCATGTCCTCTGGAGACACAGAGCGGGATGCGGAGCACCCCAGTAGTAGGGGAAGCCGGCCTCAAGAAAAACATCCGATTAATTGTAATGAGTTAGGCTGCAGTTTGGAGATGCTATAGCGGTGATGGCGAACCATTTCTCCCTTGGGTGCTGAAAGCATGTGCACACACACTATCACTAGTGCCCACACCCATAATTCAATGCCTGGGGAGGATGAAAATAACCACCCCTGTCCCTCAGAGGCCCTCTGAAGGCCAAAAACAGCCTGTTCCCCCACTTCTGGTGGGCCTCATAGGCCCGTTTTTCACCCTCCCCAGCCCCCAGAGGCTTCCCAGAGCATGAAGAAGGCAAAAACGCCCTCCCACATCCTCCCAGAGGCCTTCTGGAAGCCAAAAATGCCCTCCCAGAGCCTCTGTGTGAGCCAAAAATCAGCTGGTCTGTGCGTGCATGCATGCTGGAGCTGAGCTAGGGCAACAGCTTGCGTGCCCTCAGATATGGCTCCGCGTACCACCCGTGCCATAGGCTCACCATCACTGTGCTATACTATATATCAGTAGCATTGATTTCATTGTTGTAAACTTAGAGGTCCTCTCTCCCAATAAAAGCAAAAAAAATATGTATCATGAACCTGCCTAAAATAGCCAAGGTCAAGGAGGAATCCTGGTGGTTGCTGCTGGTAAAGCGATTCAAAATAAGTAGCTCATGGCATCTATGAATTATGCAACATCCCCCTGCAAATAATATTCATTACAGGAGCATGTACATAAACATTAAATTGAAAAAAATGTTTCAGGGCAAGTTTCTCCTGAAAGAAGCTTCCATGTCCAGGTGACCTGGGACTGAAAAATTTAAAATCCCCTTATACTCAGTTCCAGATCAGGTGGCAGGTAAGGCCTGGGGATTTGCACCCCCCAGATAATGAAGAGGTTAAGATCAGGCTAAAGGTGGCTGAGGGAGGGGCAGGAATTCTCTCTCCAATCCCTCAGACTGTGTTTTCCAAGTCATGATCTGGAAACTCCCAGATTTTCTCCAGGAGGTCAAAGATAATACCTGAGTCTTCCTGCTTCGGAGCCATGGAAAGCAGCAGGTCCAGATCTTTCATCTCTTCTCTTTTTTGTCTTTATGATCTTGTCCAAATGACCTTACAAAATAAGTAACTGACCTCTTCACCGCACTTCGTCTACGATCCTTCTCCTATTTGCATGGGGATTGCAAAAATGATCAGTTACAGCAATAGCACTTAGACTAACACTAACACTAACCTTTACCCTACCCGAACCCGAACCCAAAGGAAGAAAGGGAGGAAGGGAGGAAGGAAGGGAGAGGAAAGGGAGGGAGGGAGGGAGGGATGGAATGAAGGAAGGAAAGGACAAGAGAAGAAGAGAAGGAAGAGAAGGAAGGGAAGGGAGGGAGGGAGAGAGGGAGGGAGGAAGGAAGGAAGGAATGAAGAGCACTTATATACCACTTCACAGTGCTTTACAGCCCTCTCTAAGCAGTTTACAAAGTCAGTATATTGCCTCCAAATTCCTCAGTTTTTGGCCACACCCACCCAGTCACATGGCCCCATCACCAAGCCACGCCCACAGAACCAGAAGAGGGATATTTGAATGTCACCCCTTAGGGAGGGGGCGTGTCTTTCAGGTCAATGCTGAGTTCCTGCAGTTCCTTGATTTCAGAAGTGATTTCACCTGGCTGACGTCTTCCTAGGACTTACCTGGGATGACTAGGACCTCCTCCAAAAAAAAGAGATGACACCAGAACTCAAGGTCTCCTAAAGTGTTTGCACGTGTGTGTGTGTTTGTATGTATGTGTGTCTGATAATTGTAGGTATGTATGCATGTATGTATGTATGTATGTATATATTTTTTCTGTTGAGCCACCTGATAGACCTAAATATGGGAGGGAGCCTACTGCTTCCTTTTTGCCTTTCTGCCCCACTCCAGGGGACATCCAGGCTACAAACCATATTTTTAAACTTACAAAGAATTGATAAAGAAATAAAGGGAGACTATTTGAAATAAAGATCCATTTCAGGCTACTTAGCTCTCATCAGCTAGCCATGTCAAGCACTGCCTAACAAGGCAAGCAGCCCAGGTTTGAATCCTAGAAGGCTATGGCTAGCTGACGAGAGCTAAATAGTTTGAAATAGATCTATACTAGTCTCCCTTTACTTCTTTATCAGTTCTTTGTAAGTTTTTGTGTGTGTATGCGGGGTGGGCAGCAGGCAGGACGGGGTGGAATGCAGTTCCACTGGCGGAAATGAAGATGCATGTGCAGCTCCAGCTGACTGGCAGCAGTAACTTCCTGTATTACTGGTCTCAGCTCGGCTCTCCTTTTTGTCCCTGCTGCTGCTGCTGTGCGCTCCTCGCTTTTTTCCTCTTTCCTCCTTCCTGGCCTCGGACGAGCTTCCCTCTCTCCTGCCCAGCTCCCCTCCAGCCCCCTCCCAAGGCCAGGAGAGCTGCGCCACGCCGAAGCAGTCTGGGGTGCGGCCTTTTTCCCCTCGCGAAGTCCTCACTCTGCTCACAGCTGAGATGAAAAGGCTTCGTGTGGCAATGACAGTTCACTTGAATGATAGTGATCATTCAAGCCACTCCCACCTGGTCACATGGCCGGCAAGCCACTCCTACCCAGTCACATGACCATCAAGCCACACGCACAAAATAAGCCACACCTACAGTGTGGCAGTAAAAAGTTTGGTTGCCCATTACTGTGTGTATGTATGTGAGTGTAAACCCTCTCACCCCCACTCCGCACATATATATATAAACAGTCTCCTGCCGCTTACCCGTTAGAGACCAATAACCTTATCATCTCAAAAAGAATACATTGATTCTATGGAATTAAGAATTGAAGCCCACTTACAAGCGTACTTTACATCTCTGGACAATAAAATTTCAATTCAACCAAATGGTAATTCAGACAATCATAATCTTATTCCAACTCATCAACAACCATCTCAACAATCACCACCTCCACCATACACCGGACTTCAACAACCACTCCCTCATCAATACACAAACAACACAAACAATATATCCTTCCTTATCAAAGACACCCTGGAAGGGGAGCAGAAACACAATAATGCCATTCTATCTGGTCTTAATGTCACAAACGAACCAGATATAGATAAGATACGTAAGATTATTGCACCAAAATTACCAGCAGAGGAAATAATTGAAGTATCTAGAGATGGCCCTGAATTTAAATTAAGACATGGCTCAATAGCACCTAAATTTTGTTGAGTTGTCTGCAAAACTGAACTTAGCAAATGAATATTCATCAACACTATAAACTCTATTAACAGAAATGACTCCAATCCAAAAATACTATGCTCAAGGCCCAACTTATCAATATCCCATGAACTCAGAGCTGATCTTAAAAATCACCAAGACCAAGGACAAACCGACCTTTACATCTATTACCGTGCTGGTTGCATCAAAACAAAGACCTGTATCCCACCAACCAAGCCTGTAACAATCATCAACCAAAATCATCCAAACCTCCAATCCACTACCAACCAAGATCAACCAACCTTAAACAATATCCTCCAAACCAACATCACCCAAAGCTATCCTAACATCCAATCCTCCTCAAACTTAAACCGACTCCCAATGAACCAAACTAGGTATGCATACACACACACTTACTTCCTCTGTATCCACCACTAATAATCTTAAATGCAAACTCATTAATTCAAGAAGCATAGTCAACAAAATAACTGAACTACTTCTCCTGCTGAAAACTGCTAATCTCAACATCATATTTTTCTGCAAAACATGGCTAAACTCATCCCTTCCTGACTCCATTATTTCAACCAGAGACTATCACATCTACTGATCTGATCAAGAAACCTATAGAGGAGGTGGAGTTGCAATCTTCTATAAGAAATCTCTGAACCTAAAAAAAGTGCAAGTTAAACATGAACTTCAACTTCCTGAAACTATCATCTGTGAATTGACCTTAGATACCACAGTTTGCTTCCTTCTATGTCATAGCGCCCCTGATTATGACATCTCACATGCAAACAAGCTAAACTCATTACTAATTTTGGCAGCCTCCTACCCACATCCTCTTATATTTCTTGTTGACCTAAACCTACCACATATAAATTGGACCCAAAACGAATGTACAGTTGAATTCATACATTCAACCCTTTATAATTCTATTACTGAAGTTAATATGAAATCTCTGACTCCTTTTAAGCAGGTGCAGGATGTATAACAACCGGTAGATTCTTCATTTAATTCCTTCCTTTTGCTTTTGGAATTCAACATTACAAGAAACATAGATTAAATTAAAGAATAAACACAGATTTAAAATCTGTATAGGGACTTTTTTAAAAGCCTGGGATGCTTCTGTGCAGAAGTGGTTGTAAAGGGTTTTAAAACCCGCTACTGAAATTGTTGCAAGTCTTAATTTATTAATTTTCTTGCCCACCCACCCAATCCCTTGCACGCGCACACACACACACACAAAATTAATTACAGAATAAACACAGAACACACACACACACACATAACTTACTGTGTCTGCATGAAGCAGCATGCAGGCTTCATCAAATTCTGCCAAATCCCAAGAAACGGGCCACCAAGAGTTACTGCAACTCAAGGATGAGTTCTGCAGGAAGAATAAAAGAAGAAAGAAAAAAAACTTTTTTAAACAATACATAGGGAAAAGGCACTCAGGGAATAGATTTGATTATTGTGAAGCAGTGAAAAACTCTCAATCCCCAATTCAGAACATAGGTAAGATTTCAAAGAGGTAAATCTCTTCTCAACAGGCTAATCATTATTTGCATGAATGGGACATTTTTAGCAGGGAGATCTTCTTTAGGGCTTCCCAGGCCAGGGAGGAAGTCTTAGAATCCAGACAAAGGTTTAAGCAGTATAAGGCTGAGATGAGGGTTTACTGGCCGGATGCCTTTCCTGTTGCCAATGTGGAGTTATATTCAGCAGACATATTCTCATAGTGCTCAGAGGGAGAAATATCTGCCTCTGCCTAGGATCAAACTCACAGCCACTGTACCACTCACCCAGTCTCCACTCAACCATCCCCAATTCAAATCTATAACTTTCCAACAAGTTGATGCCATGGTAACAATTTGGATCTACTTTTTGACAAGGATTTTTGTGTGTCACAGTACACAGTTTGGATAGGTAATTCTTCATTTAACAGCAGGAAAGCTTTACACATCCCGAAAGCCATTATTATTATTATTATTATTATTATTATTATTAATTAAATTTGTATGCTGCCCCTCTCCCTAGACTCGGGGCAGCTCACAGCAATAGTAAAAAACAATATACAATACAAATCTAATATTTAAAAATCTAAAACCCATAATTTAAAAAGACATACACATGGCATACCATACATAAACTATAATATCTACGCACCAGGTGGAAAACACCAGCACTGAGATAATTTGAGAAGTCAGGCATAGATTTAGCAATGTTAAGCAACGGTTAACCGACACTATTGTTTACTAGCTATTGTTAACTAAGTTTCAGTTAACTAAAATGAAAGACTTACTTGAGTAGAAGAACAAGGTATAACCTACTTGAGATAAGAAGACCCACCGATTTTGCAGTAAATTATGCCTTTACATTAGACCTACGCCAACTCTAAGCACTTCACCTCCATTCAAATATTTGTGTATAAGATGCAGACAAAATCCAGCACCAACAATCCCTAACAAACCAACAGGCCCCCAAGGGGGATTTATTAGGGAAAGCTTATGAGCTATTAGCAATTTGGCAGAGCTGGAAAACAGCAGTTGTCCCCCTATCTCTGGCTAAGAAAGCAAATTCAGGTGGCAATCAGCATCTGCCTACAAGCAATATTTCAAATCATCGCCAGGCAACTGAAAGTCTGCTCCCATGGAATCAGAACATTGAGTCCTGTTTTAAATTGCAACTGCCATGCCACCAGCCCTGGCTGCAGTGGGTTGAGGCCAAAGAGCAGCTATCTGTACAACTGAAGCTCAGGAAATATTTTTTTTCTTTTTTAAAAATAATCTTTATTAAATATTTGAATTAAAATTAAAAAAAAATTGACTAACAAACATATAAACACACATTGCCTATTAAAAGCAGACATTTTATCATGAGATCATTTTCCTTTTGCACATACTGATCTCACTTCAAACTATCCTGACTTCCCATTTGATTCTGAGTCCAATTCAATGTATATCATCACTCAAAAACCTCCAAAGGAGTCGGCATCATCTCTCATTCGTTGTGGCCACCTTTGCATTTCTTTGATGCTTCTGATAACAGGAAAAGGTGGCAGCCAATTTAAATTAAGATGGACCCCCCCCCAAGTATTTACCAGTCCCATGTCAGCCATGAAAGCCAGGTGGGTGACCTGGAGCCAGCCCCTCTCTCAACTTTCACAAGTTTCCAGGGGAGATAAAAACACGCATAAAAGATAAGAAATGATTCATGTTCAAAAGGCCCTGTAGGAATGGGCCTAAAGAAACCATGTGGGGCTTTGCCAGCTTTAGCTGTCTTCCTCACTGCCTGAGGAGGCTACTTAGGGTTTAAAAGCCAGAGCACAGACTGCCCCCTGCAGGCAATGAGGACAGCTAAAGCATCGAAAGGCCCAGGGGAGGAAGGACCCTGAGTGCTGACTGTGGAGTTCTGGGAGTTGAAGTCCACTCATCTTCAGGTTCCTAAGTTTGGGAAACAGGCTCTAGTAAACCCTGCATTGGGCAGTTGGAGGGATAACGTTTTAAAAGGATCACCATTGAAGTGTCTTCCATTTGCCCCTTATTCTAAGTGCTTCCCTGTTTATGGAGGGCAAAAGAATCCTCTCCAAAAAGGCGCATAGGCAACAAAATGGAGGACACTGTGGGGTCTTTGCAAGCTTTAGCTGTCCCTCTCACTGCCTGCAGCAGAAACCAGTTATGATTTAAAGACCAGACCGCAGATTGCCCCCTACAGGCAGTGAGAGGAATAGCTAAAGCTGGCATAGGCCCCAATGGATTCTGGTGTAGCCTTCAAAGGGGCCTTATTAATCCACTTCTCCATTGTTTTATTATCCAGGGTTGAGTCTTTTCTAATCTAACTGCTAATGTTTATAGTATTATATACATCTCTTCTTTTTAATTTTATCCTACTTACATTTGAGAATTTCCTCTTCATTTTCAGTGGCTGGAGAGAATTTCCTGCCATGCTTCTGGGCTCTTTCTAGTGGTGCCTTGAGCGCCCAGCACTGAGGACTAGCCCCTTGGATGATCTATGACATGGGCTATAGTGTCCCAATCTTTGATCCAGCTGTGGAGAGATGCCAGGGGTGCCCCTTTGGCAGCTCTGGACCTTGCAGTAGGAAGGGGTTGTTGCAATCTCAGAGAGAGATCCCAGGAAGTCTCAGGCAAAGTCTGTGGAATAAAAAAAGAAAATGGGGGAAGTGAAAGTCGGGGTTGCTATCTAAAGTTTGGCCACCTGCTCAGTTTCGCCTCCAAATCTTTGCAGAGCTCCTCATTTTCTGCAATGAGTTGGATCTTGTTCACCGTAAGCTGCTTGTTCTTCAGTTGGAGCTCCTCTTTTCCTGACAACAGCCACGAAATTTCCATGGTCTTCCTGTACATTATGAAGAAAGAGAGAAATTGGCCTCCTTCCTTTTTTTTTTTAACTTGAAACATGAACCTTTTTCTTAAATTAAAAAGTATTAAGCATAATTTTGTATGTTTTGTGTATATAGAAATTCAGTTTTTCTCTTTCTGCTATAACCATCAGCAGTTTCTCCTTATGGGAAACAATCCTTCAACCATTTATTGGGTATTTTAGAAACAGTAAAAGTGAGAAATCACTTGAGCTATACCTGGGTACTTCTACAGCCACGTTATTCTCCTTTTTAATTGTCCTATTTTCCAACTCTAAAAGATTTCTGATCGCAGGATCCAACCTGAGTGGGTCACCAGGACCAGAGGTTGAGCCTTTGGAGCTTTTGGTTCCTGTTAGATCCCATCCTGAGGAAACTCAGGGACTCAAGGAGGGTCAGCAGCCTCCGGGGGTCTCCTGGGGAAGCCTTGCCTTGTGTTTCTCCTCTTGTCCACTTCTTCCTCTTTGGCAATGAAGGCCTCAGACAGACAAGAGAGAGAGAGACAGTACAAGTGGTCCTTGACTTACGATGGTTCATTAGGTGACTGTTCAAACATACAAGGCCACTGAAAAAAGTGACCTATGGCCGTTTTTCACACTTACAGCCACTGAAGCATCCCCATGGTTACATGATCAAAATTTAGAAGCTGGGCAAGTTGTTCCTCTTTATGACAGTCACAGTGTCCTGGGATCACATGATCCCCTTTTGATATCAATGTCTCCTGGCAGGACCCAGGGGAAGAGCCTTCTCTATGGCGGCCCTGACCCTCTGGAATAAATTCCCCCCGGAGGTTCAAGCTCTCCCACCCTCCTTGCCTTCCGCAAGATGTTGAAGACCCATTTATATCACCAGGCATGGGGGGGTAATCCCCCCCTTCTGACTTGTAGCATTTGAGTGTGGTGTGATTGTGTAGTATTGATTGTTTTTAGTAATACAGTGGTACCTCGACATATGAGTTTAATTCATTCCAGACCCGAGCTCCTAAGTCAATCAACTCGTATCTCAAACGAATGCCTTTAGACTTTGTTTTCCGCGCTAAGATAACCAGAAGCAAGGAGATTCTTGCGTCATCTAGTAGAAGCTTGGCTCATAACCCGAATTTGAGCTCGGGTATTGAACAGAAATTTCACTCGTGTCAAGGCTCGTAACTTGGCATGTGGAGCAGCTTGTATCTAGAGGTACCACTGTAATGGGTTTTAACTTTTTCTTTTTAATATTAGATTTATATTATATTGTATTGTTATTGTTGTTGTGAGCCGCTCCGAGTCTTCGGAGAGAGGCGGCATACAAATCTAATAAATTATTATTATTATTATTATTATTATTATTATTATTATTATTATTTTAATTATCTTCTGAGAAGCAAAGTTGATGGGAAAGCTAGATTCACTTAACAACTCTGTTACTAACAACTTCAGTGATTCACTTAACAATTGTCTCATTTAGCAACATAAATTTTGCAGTCAACTTTGGGGTTGAGGACTACCTGTTAGAGGAAATGTTGTAAAATCCAGAGGAGGGGTGCTTGGTGTCTGGAGAAGGTGTAAGATTTGAAAAAATATTATTTTTATTTATTTATTTGTCAAGTACATATTGGTAGTATACAAAGAAATAACACTGTTTATATACCTGTACATGATATTGGTATTAATGACAGGGAAACTTAGGACAGGAATGGTAGGCATACTGGTGCATTTATGCACACCCCTTACTGACCTCTTAGGAATCAGGTGAGATCAAAAATGGATAGTCTAAGAGTAAAGTTTTGGTGGTTAGGTGATGAAACAACAGAGTCCGGTAGTGAGTTCCATGCATTAACAACTCGGTTGCTGAAGTCATATTTTTACAGTCCAGTTTGAAGTAGTTTACTTTGAATTTGTATCTGTTATTGCTCGTGGTTGAAGCTGAAATAGTCGTTGACAGGAAGGACCTTGTAGCAAATGATTTTACGGCTATGCTTAGGTCGTGTCAAAGGCAATGTAATTCTAAGCTTTCTAATGCTAAAATTTCAAGTCTGGTTGTGTATGGTATTCTGTTGCGAGTAGAGGAATGGAGGACTCTTCTTGGAAAGTATCTCTGGATGCTTTCTAATGTATATATGTCCGAAATGCGGTGTACGTTCCAGAGAGATGAGCTGTATTCAAGGATTGGTCTGGCAAAAGTTTTGTATGCTTTGGTTAGTAGTGTGAGATTGCAGGAGAAGACGCAATATAGGATTAAGTTAACAACTCTTGGAGCCTTTTTTGTGATGTTGTTGCAGTGGGCTTTGGCATTTAGGTCATTTGATATGAGTATTCCAAGGTCTTTTACGGAGTGAGGGTTGTCTGTAAGGTCTTGTTTATCCAGCTTGGATTTGATGCTTGGATTCTTTTTGCCAATGTTTGGACAGAGCATTTCTTGGTTGAGATTTGGAATTGCCAGATGTTTGACAATTCAGACACAAAGTCCAGGTCTTTTGGGAGATTAGCTGTGTTATTGGTAGTATTGAAAAGTTTTACATCATTGGCTAAGAGAACACAGTTGCTTGTAATAGAGTATATAGAGTATGAAGAGTGTTGGTCCTAATACGCTATTTTGGGGTACACCACTGTTAACCGGAACAAGATTAGATATGGTGTTCTCTATTTTGACAACTTGTTGTCTGTTTAATAGGAATGCAGTTATCCAACCATGTAGGGATCCTGAGATGCTGTAGGAATTCAGTTTTAGCAGTAGTTTATCATGAACCACTGAGTTGGAGATGTCCATGTTTTTGCAGTGAAGGAGTTGCAGGTTGCAAGATAATTTTTTCTAGAAACTAAATTGTTTGTTAGAGAGTAAATTGTTAGTTTCTAGGTGGAGGGTAGTTGATTGGTTTATGATTGATAGAGAGATTGGTCTGTAGTTTTCAAGTAGACTGGGATCTCCTTTTTTCAAAATGGAAATGACTGTTGCTTGTGACCATAGCTTTGGCAGTGAGCTGGTCCTGAATGATTTTTCAAAGATTTTGCTTAGTGGTTCAGCTATGGCTGTGGAGAGCTTTTTTTAGCATTCATATAACCACCAATCAGCTGCCTTCCCCTGGGGGCGTGGCTTGTCCATGGATGAGCATGCTCTGAAGGGGCTTCGACTCCTGAATTCACTTCAGCCAAAGTGGCTCTATCTGAAGGGGGAACCGTCAGTCACCTGGAGAGGCAGGGGAGCCCCAGATTCTGCCCCTTCCTTCTCGAGGGTGGAGTCCAGATTAAAATCTGGTCCCTTGGATCTGGAATCTGGTATTAGAGATCCAGAGAATCTGGGTTTTCCTCTCCAAGGGAGATGAAAGGGAAACACGCATAAAAGATCAGAAGTGATTCATGTTCAAAAGGTCTTGTGAATGGGCCTAAAAAAAACCCCCAAATGGGTGTTTGCCAGCTTTAGTTGCCCAACTCATTGCCTGAAGAGGCCAGTTATGTCTTAAAGGCCAGAGAACAGACTGCCCCCTACAGGCAATGAGAAGGAATGCTAAAGCATGGAAAGGCCCAGGAGAGGAAGGTCCCAGAGGGCTGAGTGTGGAATTCTGGGAGTTGAAATCCACTCATCTTCAGGTTGCTAAGCTTGCCAGTTTTTTTCTAACTGCTCTCTGGGGGGTTTTTTTTGGGGGGGGGGGTGTTGTGTGTGTGTGTGAGAGAGAGAGAAAGAAAGAATGTTTTTAAAAAAAAACTCTGCAAAGTTCTGGTAACTAGTTTTTCACTATAGTTACATCAGCCCTTTTGTGTGGAGCCTTTGAGCTTTAACTTTCAAAATAAAGTTAAATACATGTTGGCTTTAACTCAGCAGGCAGCTATTTCAGATCTGTGAGATGCTCTGACATTAAGTGGCCCCTGGGATTTTGTCTTCATGCCAACAAATCTCAGAATTATTTGTTCCTCCAGCCACAGTTGCCGTGTATTCCCTCCGGGGTCAGTTTGAAGCATTGAGCTCCCAAACCTCTCAATTCAAGATGACCGATTTAATTCCATCTCTGCCCCTGCCATTATGTACCATATGGGGATTATTTCCCTTTCATTTCTCTCCAGAGAATTCCCCAAAGTTGAATTATCCAGGGATCTCTCCTGAGAGGGAGAATTATGATTAAAGTTTCAGCTCTGCTCTTTGGCTGAATCCTCCAGGGGAGACTTTGGGCAGAGAAATAGGGAGTTTGGGGACAGGCAGAGTCTGTGCTCTTGCATGTATGTCTCTCTCCTTTCCAGGTGAAGATGTGTTTCAATCAGGAAAGCAACTGAATCATATTCCACCTTCTGAGAATCCTCTGAATTCTTCTGATTCTTCTTTAGGAACAGGAAGGAAATTGATTGAGTCACCCCGTGACTTATGGACCTCCTGCTTCTGCTTCTGATGCTGCTTTTGTCCCATCCAGTCTCTGGGAAGCTGAGAAGGAAATGCCCACTGAGTTTGGAGCACCAGGATGGAAAACAACCACAAAGCTTTTACAGCCCAGGAGACCATTTCATTGGTATAGTCACCAATGGAAAGGAAACACTGCATACAAAGTTGCTTTTCAACGTGCCTCCTTCTCTTCAGTTTGTTTTCCATGATCCGTAAGTCATTCAGGGTGATGGAGTGGCACTCGCTCCATTCTAACACTCTTCTTCTTTTCTGTTTTCCCCCCATTTCTTTCTATATTGGGGAATATGTCTATTTTCCTGAATGATTTTGATTTCCACAGTTTCTCTCTTTTGTCTGATGTTGTGAAAGAGACTCAAATCCAAAAAGGCTGAAAAAAGACAAATATGAAAAGCTGAAAGGGCTGCAGATTGTTTTCTTCACTCTATTCACTCTTTAATTTATTACTTGAATAATGAATTTTATTTAAAGTAGTGGTGGAATCCGTGCCAGTTTCATATTTGTGTAACTGATCATTGCTTTTGGTGCAATGCTCGCTTAAGGCTCAGTAGGCTTGTGGAGGATTATTTATTTCTTTGTTTTTCAAGTACATATTGGTTGTATACAAAGATATAATATTTATATACCTGATATTAGTAAAAGAGAAACATCAGGACAGGGGGTGGAAGGTTATAATAAAAAAATTATTATAAAAATATTATAATAACATTTTTATAATAGGGATGTTCATGGCTTTTTGTATGGCTTACTATTAATTTTCAACATTCAACTGATTAACAAGAATTCCCAGCTCCTGCACAACCTCACACTTGGCTACAATATCCATGACAACTACTTTAGCACTTTCCGCACTTCAGATGCCTTGCTGGACATTCTCTCCACTGGAGAAGCCAATGTCCCCAACTACGGCTGTGGAAGGAAGGACAATCTTCTGGCTCTTCTTGATGTAGCTAGAAGGGAAATCTCCATCCAGATGTCAACATTAGGAGGCACCTACAAAGTCCCACAGGTTTGTGTGTGGTTTTCTTCAATATTTTATCCCATTATGTTCATATTGAGTCTGTGGAGAGGGGCGGCATACAAATTGAATAAATAAAATAAATAAAATAAATAAATAAATAATCATAAAAGGTCTGAAATGCAAGCAATATATTCCATGGAGAAGACATTTTACCATCTATTTAATTCATCAGAAAATATCTGTGGTTGTTGGGGCTTCTATTGACATCTTCATTTTCACATATAAATAAGACCTGCCCAATCCACTTGAATTGAAGTTGACAATGGTAGAATTTTATCTATCAAAAATGTGGAATAAACTCTAGCAATTATGGACCAAATGGACTAGCAGCTATTGTTTATTTATTAAATTTCTATGCTGCCCTTCTCCTTGGACTCAGGGCAGCTCACAGCAAATTGTGGCTAAAATTTATGCCATGATCCTCTTAGTTAAAGTTGAGAAAAATGCATTCCGTGCAGAAGAACCAGAAGGTTTTAGGTAGAGTTAAAAGCTATATAGATTTGATAAGAAATAATGAATAAGTTATTAATACATATAGGCTCAAATTGGTCTTGAAATATCTAATCTATATCAATGAGGTAAAACAAGGTTTGCTGACTTTCTAAATGCTAGTGCAGCATTTGATGCAATAAACAGAGAAATATGATGGAGAAACTGGATTGCCCTCAAAATGGAGCTCAGCCTGTTGGCCCTGATCGAAGCCCTTGTTTGAGAGGGAGGTTTGGGTTCAATGAAGCCACAAGAAGAACAATCTATGCTTACCAAGGTAGGAAAGGAAAGATGCATATTTGAAACCTTGTTATTCACTTTAGATATGAATGACTTACTAGGACTAATGTAGGATTAAAAAAACAGATAATAAATAAATGATATTTCATTTTTTCACAAAAATTATTAAATTAGTGGACCAGTAAAATGCAGTGCATGTAGTGTACAGCACTAAGATTTCAGAAAAGCTTTGACAAAGTAAACCACAACCTATTTCTTGGTAAACTAAAAATATGTGAGATCGACAGCATCACGCCCAGATAGAGTCAGCCTGTGGTCCTCAATGGAACTACTTCTGCATGGAGGGAAACCAGCAGGGGGGACCCCAAGGTTCCATTTTATTTATTCAACATCTTCATTTGGATGAGGAGAGAAATGGGGAAATCATCAAATTTGAAGACAACACTAAAGTGGCAGGAATAGTCAACACTCCAGAAGATAGGCTGAAGATCCAGATGGATCTAGATAAACTTGAACTCTGGGCCAATCTTACAAGTGGAAATTCAATGTAGAAAAATGTAAGGTTTTACACTTAGGCTGAAAAAACTAAGTGTACACTTACAGATTAGGTGAAATCTGCCTCAATAGCAGTAACTGTGAGAAGCATCTTGGAGTCTTAGTGGACAATTATTTTAAAATGGACCAGTAATGTGTGGCATCAGCCAAAAAAGCCAAAAACATTTGCATTGACAGATGGATAAAATCAATATCATGTGAAGTATTAGTACCATTTTATAATGCCTTGGGAAGACCACTCTTGGAATACTGCATCCAATTTTGATCACCATATTATTAAAAAATGTAGAAACTGAGACGATTAAAAGATCTGGAGACTAGAACAGTTGCAGGAATTGGATATGTTTATTCTAGTGAAAAGGACTGGGGGGGTGACCAAATGTAAAGAAAGGAACCAAAGGGCAGCTATATTGTGATATCAAGTTGTCTTTTATACTCAAAAGACCTTTCCTCTGTACCATTAGATAATTGTGCATGCGAAGCAGTATATGAACACATATTGTATTTTTAGCTCATTGTATGAAAAACAGGGTATAAAATCAGGGATAGTCCTAAGTAAGAGGAAAAACCAATTAAGAACAGATGTCATTGCTCATGTCATGACTTATGGGAGTGTTCAGTATACTGGGAGTCATGTATCTATTGTTCATTTGGTATAAATTGGATGTGTGAAGATGTCAATTGCCTTCTTCAGGTGTGATTCTCTACCTGAGTTGGCATCTCCTTGATTAACCAGATAGTAAACGTCTGTTCCTGTTCACCTGGCTCCTGTGTCATTATTTTTCCTTTTCTCATAGTGACATAATAACAGTGTGTAATATTTCAGGGGCTGCCACAAAGAAGTGGGGGGATGGGTTAATCTGTTTTTCAAAATCCGGAAAACAAGACAAGAAAAAATGGATTGAAACTAATCAAGGAAACAAACAACCTAGAACTAAGGAGAACTTTCCTGACACTCAGAACAATTACTAACTTGTCTCCAGAGGCTGTGGGTGCTCTAACACTGGAAGTTTTTAAAAAGAGACTAGACAGCTACTTGTCTGGAAGAGTATACGGTCCCCTGTTTGAGAAGGAGGTTAGATTAGAAGACCTCCAACATCCTTTCCAATTCTTTTATTCTGTTTTAAGTTCTTTTATAGGTAGACATGTTTAGCATGCTAAATGCCTATTGGAACACACCAGTTTACACTAACAAAATGATATTATCATACTTACACATTGGATTGTATACCCTGTGAACAAGGCTTGGATTCTTCTGTCATAATAATTTTCTGGTAATTAATCAAGTTCAAAAGTTAGTCTTTGGGAAATGACATGGTAGCCACTGTTGGTCAGCCAATAGAGCGTGTGACACCTTTCCTTACCTGGGGTTGTTTTCTCTGAGACTGAATCTGGGACCCTCATCCAGGGCCGCCGATAGGGCAGTATTACCGATACTGGCGTCAGGAGCCCGTCCAAATTGAAAAATTAGGGGGCGGCGGCAATTGAACGGTTTGGCATGCTAAGGAAGCTAATTGGATTCAGTTGCAAAATTGTTACAATCGGGACCAGGCAAGAGCACAGATCAGCAAAAATGCCTAATTTTCTCTATTCTGCCTGAAGAGCTTCATAGCTGTTAAAGATGAAGTTTGGATCAGAGCTAATTTGGTATACATTTTGATTATGGTGTTAGATTTTTTTCGAAATTGTTCCCTTCTAAGTATGAAGAAAAGATGTGTTGCTTTGGAGTTGACATGTTTTTTGGAGCCGTCTCGCCATTTTAGATTTGAGAAGCAAACACCATCCTGGATTCGACAAGCAAGCATTGTGGGAAGTGGGAAGATTTGAATATGCAAAGGAGAAGCTGGGTACTAAGGACTTTTCAAAAAACAAACAACTACATCATATTTTGAGACTTGTGCTGAGAAGATCTGAAGCGGGAGTTGGTTATTTTACATTTTACCTTCTAAATTATGTTAAATGCATACACAGTAATATCTCACCGTATGCTTAATAGATATGATAACATCCTAGGAAAAGAAGAAGAAAGAAGAAGAGAGAAAGAAAAGGTGTTGTTCTTAGAGCCACGGACATGCTATTTGTTAAGAGACTATACATTACACATTTAAAAGCTTAAATATATTAAGTTATGGAACTCAATAGCAGGTACATTTGCTTCATAATATGGATTTGATGATACGTGAGGGAATGTTCTTTTTTATAAAGCAATTTTAAAATTTTGCAAACTTTGGAAAATGCTATAAGGAGATAGGTGGAGAGGTTAATGATAAGAAGAGGGAAGGTTTTTTTGCTCTTCCCTCCTCTTTCTCTTCTTTTTATTGCACTGTGCTTTTTACACTTACGGTGGAGTTTACGTGTAGTTTTAAACATTATTGCGTATAATTTATCTTTGCTGCTTTTAATATTGTTGATGGCAAAATTAATAATATTTTGTTAATTTGGTGTATTTGCACTGTTCTGGTAATTTATTTATATGTATGTAAAATGTTGATGTCACTTGAATATATTTTCTGCGTTATTAACATATTATTAATCTGTCAAACAAGTGTAACTTGTTGTAGTGGCAGGGTTTAATTTTTTTTAAAGGTAAATTTAATGTATAATTGGTATGTCACAAAATAAAGTAGTTTTAAAATGGCGGGGTGGGGGGGCAGACACTTAGGCGGTATGGGCCCCCAAAATTCCTGATGGCGGCCCTGCCCTCATCATCAAAGGAGCTCAGTGAGAGAAAGGGCATGAGTGAAAGTGGTGCTTAAATGAAAACCTCAGAGCTTTCCAGCTTCCTCAGCCCCAATTATCAAAGAGGCCAAGGTTTCCCCCATGTTCTTACTTCCATCTGATGTTTGGGGCTTCAGAGAGAAATCCCTAGCAGAACCAACCCAATCACAGCCTCTGAGGAGGATCTTGGGGTGGGTAAAAGGACTCCAGCTGCTGCCCTCGCAGTTTTATTGGGGATTTACACAATTTCTGCTTTCTCTAAATTCAGAATATTTGGAGATCGGCATAAAATTTAATCTATGGAAACTGACAGACTCCGAAAACACACAAAAATTCAATTAAAGAGAAATCTTGGATTATACAACTGAGAAATCGTATTAGGAACTGAGGTCTCCCTTTTTCTTGTACACCGTATTTTTCGGTGTATAAGATGCACCTTTTTTACCTCAAAAAAGTACATCAAAATTGGGTGCGTCTTATACACCGAAGTCACCACTCGTGAGCAGCTCAGACAGTATCCTGGTGGAGCAGAGCAACTCACCCATTCACGTCTAGAAGTCTCAGCCGATGCCAGCTGCTGCCCCGCCCCCGGCTGCTGCTCCCACATCTCAAGCCGTCGCCTGGCCTATGGACTGCAGGTGGTGATTTGTAAGTTGGCAAAGAAGGGAGCGGCTTCTATCTCTTGGGGAGGTGGAGGGGGTGGAAGGGGAAAGGAAATAGAGATGGCTGACTCAGTGGAGAGTGGAAAGAGAGAGGAGCAAATATCAGCTTTTACCGACATTTTTTCCTGTTACCGTTACTAGCAAGCCCTCCCCTCAGAAGCTGTAAAATACATGCAGTTTGTAACTATTTAGATTACTGAGAAGCTGCTGTCTCTGACCATTTGTCTCAGAATACTTTTTTTCTTGTTTTCCTCCTCCAAAATCTAAGTGTGTCTTATAATTGGGTGCACCGTATATACCAAAAAATACAGTAACTGGAGAAGAAGATAAAAAGAGTTCTCCAGAAAAAATCTGGGGTACAGAAACAGAAAAAGATGCACCAATCCTCAAAAATTATAATAGGCCCTTTATTGGAATATAAGTCCTCGGAGAGGGGCGGCATAGAAATCCAATTAATAAATAAATAATAAATAAATAAATAAATAAATAAATAATACTTCAGTCAGTATTTCAATGTGATCATATAATTGTGGTAAATTGTAGAGGTGATGCAGTAATCTGATTTACATCGTTTCATTTTTTTAATTATTATTACCGGTATTTCCCATTTTTATTATACAATTTTGCTAATCTGTCTTTAATATTTCAAACACTGTCTAATTACGAATTGTTCCAATACATTCATGAGAACCAGGTTGGATTTATTAAAATCTAATATTTTGTATTTGAATTGACCCCAAATATAACATAGCATTCTTCATTACTTTTTCAGATCAATTATTTATTTTTTATTTATTTTTTTATTTTTTTTTCTTCAATTTTTTTATTATTTTTCGTAAAACAGACATACAGACGTACAAACATTAAACATAAAATGGGGATGTATTTCCCCGCTTCTTTTGAAAGTATACATTCAAATAGAAAAAAGAATACATAATCAAACATTTGTTAGATGTTAAAAAGTCTAGTAAAAAATTTTCAAATCTTATATGCAATATTAGTACGGTGTAAGTAAAAATGCTTAATATGTTATTTATGTGTAATATATTCATCTAATCAAACATTCAAACAAATCTCAATTACTAAACATACATAAAACAAAATTTTTAACATATCGCTTATGAGTAAACTACTATATCAAAATCATCAACAAATACATCTAATTATTTAAATGCTCCAGAGACTCTGAGTGATAAAAGCAAATTCCCCCTTTTCCACCAGATGTTTCCCAAAGAAGGATTCCACTACCCAGCCATTGTCCAACTGCTCCTCCATTTCAGATGGACCCTAATTGGCCTCTTTGCTTCAGACACAGAGAAGGGAGAGAATTTCATGAGGACTTTCCCTCCTGTGCTTGTCAGGAATGGAATTTGTGTGGTTCTATCACAACAATTCCCAACAACAGAATATACAGCCTCCCTCAGGGATGCCCTCTCTAAGTGGAGACAAGTCAATGTCTTTGTTCACTTCATGGAATATGATTCTCTTTGGGACAGAATTCTTCCTTTCCATTTAACACTTCTGCGCTTGCCAGGACTCATCGAAGGGAAAGTCTGGATCCTCACAAATTTTCCGCGGTATAGAATAAACAAGCGCAGACTTCTCAAATATGTCCACAGTGTTTTGAAGTTTGTTTATCTGCCCAAGGGAAAGCCAGCAGATGAAGCCTTTAAAGCCCATTTCTTTCTGGAGGAAAACTTTCAAGATCTTTATTTTCTCTGTTCTATTTCAAAGAACGTCTTTTCTGTCAAAGGCCGCAGAAGATGCACCCAGAAAGCCCCACTGGAGACTCAGTGGAAAAGGAACAGAAGAAGGTTCCAAAATTACTATGACCGTTATAGCATCACGAAGTCTCTGGCCCAGGCCTTGAATGCTGCCTATTCCCCCAGATTGAGGAGGAGAAGGAAGGAGGGAGGAAAGAGGTCGGGGTCTCCAAGGCTGCAGCCGTGGCAGGTAGGGGGTCCCGATATGGATCCATGAATCTTAGATCCTTTGGAGGAATCCAGAGGAGAAGGAAGGGAACCACCTCAACAGATCTGCCCAATTTAATTACTCAGGGAATAATGGTTTCAAGGGGGGTGTCATAGTTTTTTACTACCACTCTGTGGGCGGGGCTTATTTTGGAGATGCAGCTTGATGATCATGTGACCAGGTTGGGGTGGCTTGACAGTCATGACTGTGTGGGAGTGACTTCATGGTCATGTGATTCAGCAGGCGAGGTTTGTTGATGATGTGACTGGGTGGGCGTGACCAACTTAATGTCATTCACAACAAAGGTGCCTTGCCTGGCCGCTCCCCTCCCAGCCATTTCTTGTCAAACTCAGCCTCAATGAATCTACAGTTCTGCAAAAATGTTGTTTGTCTTTTTTTCAACTTTACATGCTATAGTTATACTTTCGTGGACTTTTGAAAGGAGGAAATGGCTCCATGCTTTGCCCAAGAGTGTGACAGTCAACAGGCTCTTAAGGGGCTCCCAGAACAAAGGGGTGGCAATGTATTTTCCAAAGCATCAGAAGGCAAAACCAGAAGCAATGGATGGAAACTGAAGAAACATAGAACCATAGAAGTCCATCTAGTCTGCCCTTATACTATTTCTTGTATTTTATCTTAGGATGGATCTATGTTTATCCCAGGCATGTTTAAATTCAGTTACTGTGGATTTACCAACCACGTCTGCTGGAAGTTTGTTCCAAGCATCTACTACTCCTTCAGTAAAATAATATTTTCTCATGTTGCTTCTGATCTTTCCCCCAACTAACCTCAGATTCTGCCCCCTTGTTCTTGTGTTCACTTTCCTATTAAAAACACTTCCCTCCTGAACCTTATTTAACCTTTAACATATTTAAATGTTTTGATCATTTATTTGTTTGTTTGTTGTTTATTTATTTATTTATTTGATTGGATTTGATTTGTATGCCACCCCTCTCCAAAGACTCGGAGCGGCTCACAACAAAAAACAGTACAAAGCCAATGATTAAAAACCATTTAAAACCCTTAATATAAAAAACACTCATACATCTTATACAGACCATACATAAAGTGGGAACGGCCCAGGGGAATCAATTTCCCCATGCCTGATGACAGAGATGGGTGTTGAGGAGTTTGTGAAAGGCAAGGAGGGTGGAGGCAGTCCGAAGCTCCGGGGGAAGTTGATTCCAGAGGGTCGGGGCCTCTTCCCCTGGGTCCCGCAAGATGACATTGTTTCGTTGATGGGATCTGGAGAAGACCAACTCTGTGGGACCGAACTGGTCGCTGGGATTTGTGCGGCAGAAGGCGGTCTCATAGATATTCTGGTCCGATGCCATGAAGGGCTTTATAGGTCATAAAAATACTTTGAATTGTGACTGGAAACTGATCAGCAACCAATGCAGACTGTGGAGTGTTGGTGTAACATGTACATACCTGGGGAAGCCCATGATTGCTCTCGCAGCTGCATTCTGCACAATCTGAAGTTTCCAAATACTCTTCATTGTAGAGAGCATTACAGTAGTCGAGCCTCGAGGTGATGAGGGCATGAGTGATTGTGAGAACTGAGTCCCGGTCCAAGTAGTGCCGCAACTGGTGCACCAGGCGAACTTGGGCAAACGCCCTCCTTGCCACACCTGAAAGATGGTTCTCTAACGTAAGCTGTGGATCGAGGAGGATGCCCAAGTTGAAGACCCTCTCTGGGGGGGGGTCAATAATTCCCCCCCCACGGTAATGGACTGACAGTTGGGATTGTCTTTGGGAGGCAAAACCCACAGCCACTCCGTCTTATCAGGGTTGAGTTTAAGTCTGTTGACACCCATCAAGACCCTAACAGCCTTCAGGCACCGGCACATCACTTCCACTGCTTCGTTGACTGGACATGGGGTGGACATGTACAACTGGGTATCATCAGCGTACTGATGATACCTCACCCCATGCACCTGGATAATCTCACCCAGCGGTTTCATGTAGATATTGAAAAGCAGGGGGGATAGGACCAGCCCTGAGGCACCCCACAAGGGAGCAACCTAGTGGTCGACCTCTGACCCCCCACTAACACCAACTGCAACCGACTGGAGAGGTAAAAGGAGAACCACTGAAGGACAGTGCCTCCCACTCCCAACCCGTCCAACCGGTGCAGAAGGATACCATGGCCGATGGTATCGAAGCTGCTGAGAGGTCAAGAAACACCAGGACAGAGGATAAACCCCTGTCCCGGGCCTGCCAGAGATCATCCATCAACACGACCAAAGCAGTTTCCATGCTGAAGCCAGGCCTGAAACCCGACTGTTGAGGGCCTAGATAATCGGCTTCTTCCAAGGACCATTGGAGCTGGAGCGCCACCACCTTTTCAACAACCTTCCCCATAAAGGGAAGGTTGGAGACTGGACGATAGTTGTTAAGAATGGCTGGGTCCAGGGAAGGCTTCTTGCGGAGGGGGCATACAAGTGCCTCCTTGTAGGGAGCTGGGAAGGACCCCCTCCCGAAAGAAGTGTTGACAATCTCCTGGACCCAGCTCCATGTCACCTCCCTGCTGGCTGAAACCAGCCAGAAGGGACACAGATCCAGCAAACAGGTGGCAGAACTCACAGCTCCAATGGCCTTGTCCACTTCATCAGATGTCACCAGATCAAACTCTTCCCAAACAGATGGACAAGGATGGGCCCCAGTCACCTCGACTGACTCATTGTCAATTGACTCTGTTATCCAATCGGAGTTGAGGTCCCCCCGGATCCGAGTGACTTTATCAGCAAAAAATGTGTTAAAATCCTCGGCACTGCTCTACAAAGGCTCCGCAACTCCCCCCTTGTTAAGAAGGGAACGGGTCACCCTAAACATTGAGATTCTGCTGATGCAATCAAGGTGGCATGATACGCGCATCTTGCCACCTTGAGCGTCACTTTGTAAGTCTTAATGTGAGTTCTTACAAGTGTTCGGTTGGATTCGGAATTACTCTTCCTCCATCGCTTCTCTAGACGTCTCTTCTGGCGTTTCAACTCCCAGAGCTCCTTGGTAACCAAGGAGCTCTCCGGAGTCTAGTGCCAAAAGAGGTCGCAACAGTGCAATCCGGCCAAGAGCCTCCGTCGCAGCCTTATTCCAGGCCACTGCAAGAGACTCTGCCGAACTGTGTATGAGTGCATCTGATATAACCCCAAGTGCCCTTTGAAAGCCCTCTAGGTCCATCAGGCGTCTGGGGCGGAACCACCTAGTCGGTTCCGCCTCCCTGTGGGGAGGGATTGGAGCCAGGAAGTCAAGCCGCAATAGAAAATGGTCTGACCATGACAATGGCAACACTTCTAAGCCCCTTAATCTCAGACCATTATTCAGTTGCTCAGAGAAGAATACCATGCCGGGTGCGTGCCCCCCCGCTCATGAGTCAGACCCTGTACTACTTGACTCAGGTCCATGGCTGTCATGGTGGCCATGAACTCCTGCGCTAGCCCAGAGGTTTCACCAAGCCATGGTATGTTAAAGTCCCCCAAGACAATAAGTCTGGGGAACCTCACTGCCAGCCCGGCTACCTCCTCGAGCAACACAGGCAGGGCTGTTAACATGCAGCTCGGAGGCAGGTACGTGAGCAACAAGCCCACCTGAACCCCTAAGTCCAACTTCACCAGGAGGGACTCACAACCCACAATCTCTGGAGCAACAAGTCTATGTAGGCAAAGGCTCTCCCTGGCTATAATAGCCACTCCTGCCCCCTTCCCTGGGGTCGAGGTTGATGCCATATCTGAAACCCGGCTGGGCAAATTTCAGAGAGCGGAATTCCTCTCTTTGGGCCCAGCCAGGTTTCAGTTACACATGCCAGGTCGGCCTCCTCCTCCAGGATCAAATCCCGGATGAGGAGAGCTTTATTTATCACCGACCTGACATTGAGTAGCAGCAGTCTGAGCCCAGGGCCAGAATTACACTCATCACCAGTACCTGTGTGGGTGGATCAATGGCCTTTATCTCAGGAAAAGCTGGCAGCACTTCATGATCTGGTTAATGAACAACTACTCAAACCCTTATAATTTACCTGTATTTGTAATAAAAAAGAAATCAGGGAAATTGAGATTTCTGCACGATTTACATGCCATTAACAAAATAATTCAGCCTATGGTCCCTCTTCAGTGTGGTCTGCCAAATCCAAATTTAATCCCTCACACCTTCCAATGTATGATACTTGATCTGAAGGACACCTCTCTGTGTAAAAGACCATAAACATTTTGCCTTCACTGTGCCTACCTTAAATAACATGTGTCCCTCTTCCCATTTTCAATGGACTGTTCTGCCACAAGGTATGTTAAACAGTCCGACTATGTGTCAGTCTTATGTTCATGGTCTCCTCTCCTCTTTCCGGGATCACTATGCCGATTTTCTCTTTTACCAGTACATGGACGATATATTGGTAGCCACTGACTGCCCTCCCCCTACCCTTCATGGGGTGGTTGACCTTCTAGTGTCCCATTTAGCATGAAATGGCATGTACATAGCCCCTGAAAAAATTCAACAGAAGGAGCCTTTTCTTTATTTAGGCCACAAGATTCTATCTTCCCATTCGACTCCTTCACTGCCTTCGCTGACCCTTCCCTTACCCATAACCCTGGTCCGCCTTCAACAGTACTTAGGCTCCTTGAATTGGGCTCGCCCTTACTTGGGCCTTACCACCTCGCAGCTAACTCCCTTGTTTTCTGCGCTCGCAGGCTCAAAATCCCCCTCTGACTTAATTCACTTTTCCTCTGAACAACTTGACGCTCTCACCCAGGTCAATACTGCTCTTTCCCGAACCTGGGTAGATCGCATGCAGGAAAATGTTCCACTCTCTCTTGTTCTTATTAATATTGTTAATCTACCCACGGCTTTCTTTGCCCAAATCACTGACAAAGTTTAAATCATAGAGTGGCTTCATTTGCCACATACACCCTGCAAGACTATTTCCTCTCGTTTCTCACTCTTTTCTCTGTTGATTGTGCGAGGCAGGTCTCACACCCGTCTTCTCCTGGGATTTGAACCCATTTCTCTTTATGTGCCTTTGCCTCTCCCTCAATGGGATTCTCTATATATACAGCCTGAAGAGCTGCAGATGGCTCTTGTCGAGTGGCCAGGAGAAATCAAATACCATCTTCCCCAAGACCCCCGCGTTGCCTTGTTGCAAACTGTCCCTTTATGCTGGTCTTCTCTCTTGTCTGATCAGCCTCTGTGCAATGCACTCACTGTTTTTGCAGATGGCAGCAAGACTCGCGGGGCTTGTGTCTATCAGCTGGATGGTCAGTGGATCACTTATCATACTGGTCCACAAACCTCTGCACAAGTTGTCCGCAATATCTTTGATTCCTATCTCTCCCCCTCATTAGACCCATCTCTGCTCGCACTCTTTGTCTCTTTGCAGGGTCTTATACACGCTAGAACTCACCCCTTTTTTGTTGCTCACATTCACAGCCACCAGCCATTTCCTGGGCCCCTTACGGAAGGGAACAATGTGGCAGATGCTGCTGCCAGACCTTCAGCCCCTAATAATTCTCCCTGTCTTCTCTCCCTCTCCTCTCCCTCTCCTTGGGAAAGCCACAAATATTTTCACCAAAATACGAAGGCTTTAGCTTCCCAGTTTGGAATTTTCATGTCGAAAGCTAAGGCAATTGTTCAACAATGCCCTTCTTGTAGTGCCCAGGCAAACTCAATTCCCATGGGAGTCAATCCCAGGGGCCTGGAGCCTGCCTCCATTTGGCAAATGGATGTGACCCAATATTCTCCACTTGCCCCTTGGAAATTTTTGCATGTTATTGTAGACACCTGCTCAGGATTCATATATGCCACCCCCCAAAGGGGTGAAATGGCTGCCCATGTAATTAATCATTGCATTCATACCTTTGCCTCGCTGGGACGCCCCAAAGAACTCAAAACTGATAATGGCCCAGCGTACTGCAGCATCGCCTTTGCTGCCTTTTGCGTACAATGGGACATTATCCACAAATTCGGAATTCCTTATAATAGTCAAGGTCAGACTATCTTGGAGAGAGTGAATCAGACCCTAAAAATGCTCTTAAAATAAATTATATCGCACCTTGTATGCTATTAACTTTCTCAATCTAATGGGCAATCTGCCCACTTCTGCAGCTCAGCGACACTTTGCTTCTCCAACACCTGACAAACCAACAGAGCCTCCGGTGTGTTATCGTGAGCTGCCAGATCCTGCATAGAAGAGGCCAGCTAAACTGATCACTTGGGGCCAAGTTTACACTGCCATCCAGCTGGACGATCAGGTTTTGTGGGTGCCGGGAAGAAACGTTTGCCCGTATCTACCCAAGATAAAGGATGCACATACATCCTCACGAAATGATGACACCAAGGGAGATTGTTCCGGTGACTGATCAGGGAAACAGCACCAAGACCTCTCCTCCTGCTTTGCCAAGCTACGGCAAAGCAACGGATGCAGCCAATGACCCACTGATTTATCATTCATCACATCCACTGTCGTATCACCCATTAACATATTGTCCTTTCCTTTCTTCCCCCTACCAGGTCAACTATCATTTTGGGACTATGCAAGCTATCTAATGAGTTGGAGAATGTTTTTCATGCTTCTTATGCTGTTTATTTTAACCATATCATGTGTAGGTCTAGCCATTTCCTTAGCCTTCTGTCACGACCGTGAACCCCCCGCAAAGTATGTACAAGTTCAGGTGGCTGAAGATGAGATTTGTGTCTCTTCTCATGCCACCCTGACAACCCTTTCTCGCTCCCGACGATCTTTAATGTCTCCATTGTGGCAGTCGAATGTGTTCATTGCTGACATCTCACAGATTGCCCGTATAAATAATCTCACCAGGGTTTGTGGCCTAGTTCCCCAAAAAGGTGGCCAGGGCATTCCCTTAATTGCTGTCCCTCTAAAAGATAGTTTGGGGTTCAATTCAGAATGGCGCACGCAGAAGGAAACCCCACCAATTGTCCCCCTAGATATTCAGGAGGGAGCTTACTGCTTGTTCAATACCATTCGAGCGAACCGTTCTTACTGTCAGCACTACCTTGAGGTAGGTGCAGACTGCTATGGCGGCAAAGGTCAGGACTCGGGAGAATATCGCAGTGATCTGAAAACTAACATTGACAGGGAATTTTGTGTTGTGATCCAACAAATGGTGAATAAGTCCAGACTTTCTAATCTGTCCTCCACTTTAGGCCACGGAGTGTGGGCCCTATGTAACGGGATCGCTTATAAGGACTGGCTGGACCCACTAAATGATTCTTGTGCCTTGGTTTGGATGCTACCTATGTTCTCTTACTATCTCTGCAGGGAGGCGGAACCGATTAAGAAGTTCCGCCCCAGATGCCTGATGGACCCACAGGGCTTTCAGAGGGCGCTTGGGGTTATTCCAGATACACTCATCCACAGTTCGGCCTGGAACAAGGCTACAGCAGAGGTTCTTGACCGGATTGCACCATTGTGATCTCTTTGCGGCACTAGACCCCGTAGAGCTCCATGGTTCAATGAGGAGCTCCGGGAGTTGAAATGCCAGAAGAGACGTCTAGAGAAGCGATGGAGGAAGAGTAAGTCTGAATCCGATCGAACACTTGTAAGAGCTCATATTAAGACTTACAAAGTGGCACTCAAGGTGGCAAGCTGCGCATACCATGCCGCCTTGATTGCATCAATGGAATCTCGCCAGGCCGCTCTGTTTAGAGTGACCCGCTCCCTTCTTAACCAGGGGGGAGTTGGGGAGCCCTTGCAGAGTAATGCCGAGGACTTTAATACATTTTTTGCTGATAAAATTGCTCGGATCCGGGCGGACCTCAACTCTGATTGGATAGCAGAGTCGACTGACAACGAGTCAGTCGAGGTGACTGGGGCTCGTACTTGTCCACCTGTCTGGGAAAAGTTTGATCTGGTGACACCTGATGAAGTGGACAAGACCATTGGAACTGTGAGTTCCACCACCTGCTTACTGGATCCGTGTCCCTCCTGGCTGGTTTTGGCCAGCAGAAAGGTGACACGGAGCTGGGTCCAGGAGATTGTCAACGCTTCTTGGGGAGGGGGTCCTTTCCGGCACCCTATAAGGAGGCGCTTGTGCGCCCCCTCCTCAAGAAGCCTTCCCTGGACCCAGCTGTACTTAATAATTATCACCCAGTCTCCAACTTTCCCTTTATGAGAAGGTGGTGGTGCTCCAGCTCCAGTGGTCCTTGGAAGAAGCCGATTATCTAGGTCCCAAGCACTCGGGTTTCAGGCCCAGTTACAGCACGGAAACTGCTTTGGTCGCGTTGATGGATGATGTCTGGCGGGCCCGCAACAGGGGTTTATCCTCTGTCCTGGTGCTCCTTGACCTCTTAGCGGCTTTCAATACCATCAACCATGGTATCCTTCTGCACCGGCTGGAGGGGTTGGGAGTGGGAGGCACTGTTCTTCAGTGCTTCTCCTCCTACCTCTCCGGTCGGTCGCAGTCAGTGTTAGTAGGTGGGTCAGAGGTCGACCCCAAGGTCTCTCCCTTGTGGGGTGCTTCAGGAGTCGGTCCTCTCCCCCCTGCTATTTAATATCTAAATGAAACCGCGGGGTGAGATCATCCAAGGGCATGGGGTGAGGTATCATCAGTACGCTGATATACCCAGTTATACATCTCCACCCCATGTCCAGTCAACGAAGCAGTGGAAGTGATGTGCCGGTGCCTGGAGGCTGTTGGGGCCTGGATGGGTGTCAACAAACTCAAACTCAACCCTGATAAGACGGAGTGGCTGTGGGTTTTGCCTCCCAAGGACAATTCCATCTGTCCATCCATCACCTGGGGGGGGATTATTGACCCCCTCGGAGTGGGTCTGCAACTTGGGTATCCTCCTCAATCCACAGCTGACATTAGAGAAACATCTTTCAGCTATGGCGAGGGGGGCGTTTGCCCAGGTTCGCCTGGTGCACCAGTTGCAGCCTTATTTGGACCGGGAGTCACTGCTCACAGTCACTCATGCCCTCATCACCTTGAGGCTCGACTACTGTAACGCTCTCTACATGGGGCTACCTTTGAAGAGTGTTCGGAAACTTCAGATCATGCAGAATGCAGCTGCGAGAGCAATCATGGGCTTTCCCAAATATACCCATGTTACTCCAACACTCTGCAGTCTGCATTGGTTGCCAATCAGTTTCCGGTCACAACTCAAAGTGTTGGTCATTACCTATAAAGACCTTCATGGCACCGGACCAGGGTATCTACGAGACTGCCTTCTGCCACATGAATCCCAGCGACCGGTTAGGTCCCACAGAGTTGGTCTCCTCCAGGTCCCGTCAACTAAACAATGTCATTTGGTGGGACCCAGGGGAAGAGCCTTCTCTGTGGCGGCTCCGACCCTCTGGAATCAGCTCCCTCCAGAGATTAGAACTGCCCCGACCTTCCTTGCCTTTCATAAACTCCTTAAAACCCACCTCTGTTGTCAAGTGGGGGGGAGATGTTTCAGTTCCCCCATGTAGTTATTTATGTATGATATGACTGTATGTATGTTTTCATATATTGGGGTTTCTTGTTTTTTAGACTTTTTAAATGTATTATTGTTATTTTAGATTCTAACTATTAGATTTGTCATTATATATTGTTTTTTATCATTGCTATGAGCCGCCCCAAGTCTGCGGAGAGGGGCGGCATACAAATCTAATAAATAATAATAATAATAATATTACAAAGACAAAACAAACAGCTGGGGCAAATTCGTAACATGGTTCTGCAGAATATGTATGCTTTGGATATCATTTTTGCTGCAAAAGGAGGGGTGTGTACGTTGGTTGGGCCTCAATGCTGTACCTGGATTGATGACCACCAAGCCAATATCATGTCAACCATATTGTGCATGGAGGACACCATATCTCACAACCCTTCCGATAATGACATTTCCCTTTCCCTCTCCCCAGTTTGGGAAGCATTGTGGTCCTGGTTGCACAGTTGGGCATGGCTTCAATATCTGTTGATTACATTAGACCTTGTCATATTAGGATTGATAGCGTTGTGTTGTTGCATTCAATGCATATCTGGCTTGATTAGCATGTTGCGCCCCACACATCATATCAATATTGTACAATCACGAGAGTTGACTCCTCTGAAACCATATTACGATCACCCCAAAACCCGCAAGCACAAATTGCCTCTCACATTCTTCAGTGATGAGGAAGGTTCAGCTCAATAAAATAAAAACAGGGGAGATGTGGATATTATCCCTGTACCAAGAGTGTATGTGCAGGATCGCTGTGATCTGTAACACATGCAATATGCGCTTACTGAAAGATAGCTGACCACAGTGAGTCATCACAAGTACGCAGAAATAGTTACTGATAGGTAAGTTAGCTACAATGAATCATCAGACTAGGGGTGCCTCCATGCAAGACAATGGAATTTTCCAAGCAAATTCTAGGAAACATTGCATGGCTCAGAGGTTATCAATAAGTGGTGTTAGGAGGAGCAATGAGACTGTGGCGCAGTTAGAAATTCATGTATAGGCTGCTTTGCATCATGTGCATCATGTATAACTACTTGTCACGTCTTCTGATTATAATATGAAACCTAATAAAAAGGGTGACCCTGCTCCGGCAGGGTGTCATTTTTCCCTGAGGAACTTCCGTGTCCTGCGTTGTTTCTCTATTTGGCCGATCATGAGCATCCCACCAGCAAATGTGGCCCTGCCAGAGCTAGGCCCTCAGTACCGGCATCTCAGTACCCCTGTTTGCCTCATTTTTAGCCTGGGTCAAATATGACCAGAGGAGCACAAATATATAATCTTTGGAACAGAACATCAATTTTTTCATTTCATTTTTCATTTCATTATGTTCGAAATGTTCAAATTAGTATAACAATGCCCAAGATAGTCCAAAGATTCTGATTTGGCAGGCTAATCTATATATAAAGTGAAATAATTGTACACACAGCCAGGGGTGGGGGAGGCCCTTTTCTGAACAAAATAAACAAATAAGCATCAATTTTTTCATTTCAATTTTCATTTCATTGTGTTCAGAAATATTCAAATTAGTATGCCAATGTGAAAGATGGTCCAAAAAAGTCTGATTTTGCAGCCTAATCTAGATAAAAATGAACAAAATTGCACAAAATGTGTGTGTGTGCTTTTTTGAGCAAAATGAACAAATAAGCATTACTTTTTTCACTTCAATTTTCATTTCACTGTGTTGAGAAATGTTCAATTTAGTATACTAGCGAAAAAAGTATTCAAAAAGACCATTCCAGTAGCTAGAACCAACTTTTTTATACTCCGGGTCTAAAAGGACCTGGAGGGTAGCAAGTGTACAGTAAATGTGAGGGGAACAGCAGGGTTAAATGGTTATCCACTAGGACTCCATGGTCGTCGACTAGCACTCCAAGATCCTAGTGAAAATAGAGATATGCATGGTTTTTAAAAACTGTTAAAATTGCTTTTTAGGGGCTTTTACTTTTTACATTTTATATGAATCTGCCTGCGAGCCACCCAGAATCCTCTTGGAGTTGGGCAGCATGTAAATCCAAACAAACAACAAACAAATCCAACTCATAGTTACTACTGTTGAATACGATACCAGAATCATTATCTCTGATCCATCCAATGATTAAATATCTTTGTTCAATTCTTAATAATACTACATGCCCTTAAAATTTTAATTAGGATCTTTTCTAACAACTCCATTCCACTCCTCAAAGTCATAGGACCTCCTGTATATTGAAACATGATGACTCTTAATATTTGTTTTCCAGTTAAATATGACAAGTTCATTCCCCCACCTCCCTCAATCTTCTTGAAAGAATTCATTTCATTGGTCATCAGTTCTCTCCACCTTGAGTCTTCAGGATCCACAGCCTGTCTAGCTAACTCCAAGCAGCCTGACTTCAAAGCAGACTCCTTCTTCAGGGATATCAGCACAAATTAAGCACTAGTCCATTTGGCCATCCATCCATCCATCCATCCATCCATCCATCCATCCATCCATCCATCCAATCAATCCAATTCAACAATTGTTGTTTGCTTCTAATTATCATCATTGATTTAAAATCATTGTTATTATATCAAACTTTTAAAATGAAGTTTCAGATAAAGCTTGTAAATTGAGAGACATTTTTAATCACATCAAATTACTCACTCTAAGATCATATTAATTACCATATTAATGACAACATAGAAACATTGATACCCAATGGCAAATTGTTATTCATAGCCTTCAAGTTTCATAGCAAAAATTAAGAAAGATTAAACATCATTTCACTATTATTTTGAAGACAATTTTTGTCCACTTACAGTAGTTATCGTACCATCCATTCCTCAGGTTTCTAATCACATCACACATTGGTTGTGAGTCCTTTACTGAAATCCAGTTCTATCACCAGAGTTCCCATAATCTAGTGTATTTTTTTGGACTATAAGATTTTGAAGACATAAGTAAGAAAAAAAGTTTTTGTCCTCTGCTAGCCCCCAGGAGCACTCTGCAGACCTCCCAAACTCTCTGCACACCTGTTTTCACATGGGGCGGGGCTTTGGAAGGCCAAAAATGGCTGTATTCAGTGTATGATACACCAACATTTCCACCCTCTATTTGGGGGGCGGGGGGAGGAAGTTCATCTTATACTCTGAAAAATATGGTATTTAGGAAGTATAATGGTATCTGAGAATGACTTTAGGGATGAGGAGAAGAGAGGCTGCCTAGGGAAGGATCAGATCAGAGGGGAGAATCCTGCAGCTGCATAAAAACGTTGGTGGGAGATTTGTTCTAAAAGATTTGCAACACTTGGCTAATGTGGCATTAGAATTAGCACATCTGGAGGTGTTTTCCATCAGGATGACAAGGGAGAAGATTAGCCTGACACCTTTCTTCTTGATAAATCCATGCTTTCTGGGAATCTACCTGTTGTTTTCAAATAGTTTATGAATCATCTTTTTCCCCTCTCTATTAATTTTTATTTCTGCTCTAGAATGTTCCCTATAATTGATCAATTGAGGTCAATTATATTTTCTCTATATTTTGTCAGTATATGATTGACAATTTTTTCTCAAACATTTTCACTCACTTTTGAAGAAAATGGCAGTTTTATTTAACCATATTTGGAGATTAGACAATTGTAGAAGAAAGATTCAATGTGGGATAAGAAACAAGGTTTTCTGTATTTCAAATTGCTGGATGTTCCCATTCTAGTTTCATCCCTTTCTGGAGAAGAGTGAATATTGGAATATTTCACAACAAAAACTATATTTAGACCAAAATGGAGAGATAAAAGCAGATCTGGCCATTGTCAGCTCCTTGGTTCTCCCCAAGAAGGATGTCAAGAAAGAGAATCTGGCACATTTTATAAGGCAGAGACTTTATATCAATCAACATGCTATTTCAGGGCTAAAGTTGCTCAATAAGGTGGGAGAAATTTTGCTGTCTTTTCTCTGTTTTCCAAAGCCTGAGGTCCCATTTCAAGTGGGGAAGGTCTAGAGCAGTGATGGTGAACCTTTTTTCCCTTGGGTGCATAATGCAATGCCTTCCTGCACATCCTGCCCCCTGTATAGGCGCTTGTCACCCACCACACCTGCATGTGTGTTGGCCTCACAATCCAAAAGAGCAGTGGGAGAAGGGAAAAGCCTCATACCCCTAAACAGAGCTAGGAGGTGGGGAAGGCTTGCATGCCCAAATAGCACTGGGGTGGAATCTCCAGAGTTTTGGAAAGGCATGGGCTGCAGAAAGTGAGGAGAAAGCAAGGCCTTGTCTGATCTGAAAACCAGAGGTCCCATTTCAAGTGGGGAAAGCCTAGAATCTCCAGGGTGGTTGGCCTTCCATGCCAGTTGGTGTCATCTAATGGAAGTTCTTCAACAGACAGGACCTAAGTGGAGCAGCTTTGCCATACTTTACGGAAATCTTTCAAGATCATACTGGTCAGAGGTTTCTTTCTCTGGGTGCTTGGAGAGGGAATAACTCTCTTCCAGCGCTCAGAGAAAGGAAATACAGTGATCCCCCGAGTTTTGCGACCCCGATCATTGCGAATGGCTATATCGCGAGTTTTCAACCCGGAAGTAACAACACCATCTGCGCATGCGCGCCCATTTTTTCTATGGCCACGCATGCGTAGATGGTGGAGTTCCCCGGGCAGATCAGCTGCTGGGCGGCTTCCCTGGGTCTTCCCCCTCTTGCTGGCGAAAGGGCGAGCGGCGGGCATCAGCGAGGAGCCGGGCGGCCAGTAAGACCCCAGCGCCGCTTCCCAGCTGAGTCCCGAAGCCTTCTGGCTTCAGGACTCAGCTGAGAAGCGGCGCGAGCGAACGGCGTGGGCGGGCGAAGGGCGGGCGAGTGGCAGCGAGGAGCCGGGCGGCCAGGTAAGACCCCAGCACCGCTTCCCAGCTGAGTCCCGAAGCCTTCTGGCTTCAGGACTCAGCTGAGAAGCGGCGCGAGCGAACGGCGTGGGCGGGCGAAGGGCGGGCGAGCAGCAGCGAGGAGCCGGGCGGCCAGTAAGACCCCAGCGCCGCTTCCCAGCTGAGTCCCGAAGCCTTCTGGCTTCAGGACTCAGCTGAGAAGCGGCGCGAGCGAACGGCGTGGGCGGGCGAAGGGCGGGCGAGTGGCAGCGAGGAGCCGGGCGGCCAGGTAAGACCCCAGCACCGCTTCCCAGCTGAGTCCCGAAGCCTTCTGGCTTCAGGACTCAGCTGAGAAGCGGCGCGAGCGAACGGCGTGGGCGGGCGAAGGGCGGGCGAGCAGCAGCGAGGAGCCGGGCGGCCAGGTAAGACCCCAGCACCGCTTCCCAGCTGAGTCCCGAAGCCTTCTGACTTCAGGACTCAGCTGAGAAGCGGCGCGAGCGAACGGCGTGGGCGGGCAAAGGCCGGGCGAGCGGCAGCGAGGAGCCGGGCGGCCAGGTAAGACCCCAGCGCTGCTTCCCAGCTGAGTCCTGAAGCCTTCTGGCTTCAGGACTCAGCTGAGAAGCGGCGCGAGTGAACGGCGTGGGCGGGCGAAGGGCGGGTGAGCAGCAGCGAGGAGTTTGTGTGGGCGGTGGGGAAACCCCAATCTTTGGCTCCTCGCTGCTGCGGCGGAAGTAAAAACACCATCTGCGCATGCGGATGGTGTTTTTACTTCCGCATCGCTACTTTGCGAAAACCCGATCATCGCGAGGGGTCCTGGAACGGAACCCTCGCGATAATCGGGGGACCACTGTAGTCCCTTCGCTCTGGGCAGCCCAGAGCGAATGGAGTGTTTTCCTTTCTTTGGGCACTTGGAGAGGGAATAAACCACTTCACTGTGGTGACTCCCTCATGCTGCCTCCCATAGACTTGGCGCAAGTTTGCCTCTTCAACCTGGCTGGATCAACTCGGCTTCAGCCAAACTGAGGAATCACCATAGTGAAGGAAAGGCGCCGACTACAAAGCGAGCAAGCGAGAGTAGAGGGGAACCCTTCAGCATGGGAAGGAAGAGGAAGCAGGTAGCAGCAGCAGCAGCAGCCACTTTTTGGTCAATTTCCGCCCCTCTCACCCACCTGGGTTTCTCTCTCTGGCGCAGTGTATGGGAGGTAGCCTTGTGTATGGGAGGAGCGTGCTCCTCCTCGCTGCCTCGGTGTCCCTCTTTTTTTTAAGCCATAAAGTTTTGGATTATTTTGATTCACCTCACCTCACCTTCTTCCTTCAGTAGCGACTGTCCTCCTCCACTTCTTCCTCCTCCTTCTCTCTCCTAATTCCGAGCTTTTATTTCTTTCCTAATGGATTTGCACGCATTATTTGCTTTTACATTGATTCCTATGGGAAAAATTGCTTCTACTTACAAACTTTTCTACTTAAGAACCTGTTCATGGAACAAATTAAATTCTTAAGTAGAGGTATCACTGTACTTTATTGTAATGTTAAATTCCAAAAGCAAAAGGGAGGAATTAAATGAAGAATTTGCCAGTTTTTATTCCTCCTGCATCTGTTCAGAAGAAGTCAGAAATTTCATATTAATTTCAGTGAAGACCAGAGGCTAATTGTCTCCATCCATTTCTACCTCCGTTTTCCATGGATGGAAAGTCCTAATATATTTCCTAACACAGTCTCTTATTTCTCCTTAGTCCCTGCCTGAGTCCAAATGTGTGGAAAGTTGTCATCCTGGATTTGTCAAGAGGGCTCGAGAAGGAGAGCCAGTTTGCTGCTACGACTGCATTCCTTGTCCGGAGGGGACCTTCTCCACTCAGGAAGGTGGGTGACACTGGGGAAAATGGGAGACTTTGTGGGTCTGGATCATAGTTCCCTCTAAGCTGAGCAGTGAGCAATCGCTCACTTAAAAATCATCATCAACTCAGAGTTTTCCAAACCTGCCCAGAAGCCGAGAGGGAAAGAGTGAGAGGGAAGGAGAGAGAGGGGAAGAGAGAGAAACAGATGGAAAAAAGAGAGGAAGGAAAAGAGAAAGAAAAAGAATGGGAGTAAGGAAGAGAGAAAGAAAATCAAAATCTAGTTTGAAACTAGCTCAACTGTGGCATTTTGATATTAATAGAGTTGCCCTATTATGAGCTCACTGTTATAGACACACAGTACAGTATTTTATTTTGAAATTTTCTGAGGCAAAACAGGGTGGGTTTTTTATTTGTTTGTTTGTTTGTTTGTTTATTATTTCTATGCCGCCCAGTCCCGAAGGGACTGCCGCTCAGACACTATACTTTTCCGCCCACCCCCCCACCCCAAAAAAATTAGAGGGAACACTGGTCTGGATCCATCCAGAACCTTTTCATGAAAGTGCAAGTTAAAAGGCAGATTGAAGCAAACCTGCTTTTTTTTTTTTTTAACATGCACCATTTCTTATCTAAAATGAAGTACATCAAAAAGACGTTGAAGGAGGGCTGGGAAGAGATGGGAGGGGGGGCAGACTGAGCAAGCTTTACTAACAGCAGAGGAAATACCATATTTTTGGTATATAAGACGCACCTTTTTATCTCAAAAAAGTGCATGAAAAACTGGGTGTGTCTTATACACCGAATGTTGTTGAGGCTACCTGGCAGCCCTTGGCAGGAGGCCAGTGCCTCAGCCATAGGGAAACCCCCAAAGGTGGAAGATTGGGGAGGGACCTGATGAAGCTAAGCCCTGTCCCACTGGACGATCAGGGCCGCCCCGCGGGCCTTCTCCGCCGGCTGCATGCCTCCTCCGCCGGCTGCCCCCTTCTTAGCAGCTGCATACGAGGAATCCTCCTTGTGAGGGGCCCCCGGAAGCTTTGCTCTGCACCAGGTTAAGCCCCAGCAGCAAAGCATCGCGTTCCAGGAGGTTGCTGGGGCCTCCAGCTGGCAGGGACAAGGCAGGCACGTCATCTGAGTTAGCTGGTCCCGGCGGAGATGGCGGCAGCAGTGGCAAATGCTGAGGTGGCTCCAGCAGCTTCCCTTCAAGGAGCAGCAGCACCGGGAATGTCACATCCATGCCCCAGTTCCCCGCCACTGCTGCTGCCACTGTCTTCACCGGGACAGGCTAACTCAGATGCCCACCTTGTCCCTGCCAAGCAGAGGCCCCGGCAGCTGCCAGGAATGCGATGCTTTGCTGCTGGGGCATAACCTGGGGCAGAGCTGAGCCTCTGGGAGCCCCTTTTGAGGAGGATTCCTGCATGTAGTGTGCAGGGAGTCCCCAGGGCACATCTTGGGAGTTCCAGTAGCATTGGCTGAATCTGGAGCCAAGGGGTGGAGCCTGGCCAGAAAGAGATCAGAGCGTGAAGCACAGGAGAGGAGTCGATACTGCTCAGCCGGCTTTAAAACCAGAAAATGGTACAACCAGAGGATAAGCTCAAAAGAAGTGGGGTAGGCTGCTGGCTGGTCCCCACAGAGACAGAGATGAGTGGTAAAGAGAGAGGGGGAGAGAATGTGAGAGAGAAAAGGAGAAAGAAAAAAAATGAGAAAATGATAGAGGGAAAGAACAAGGGAGAGGAAGAACAAAGAAACGAGAGAGGAAGGGGAGAGAAGGAAAAAGAGAGGGAGAGGAACAGGAAAGCAGAAATAAAAGGGAGAGTGTGAGAGAGAAATGAGAGCAAAAATGGGAGAAAAAGAGAGAAATGAAGAAATGATGGAGGTAGAGAATGAGAGGAAAGAGAGAGAAACAAGAGAGAGAGAGAAGTGACTCTTGATTTAAATCATATGGTAAAAAGCACCCAAGGAAGAAGAGAGACAAAGAAACCAGCCCTCACCTGTTTTTGGAAATGGTTCAAGAGTGAATATACACGCACAAACACCCACACACACACACAAGGGGGAGAGGAGACAGGGATGGAAAAATAGAGGGGGGAGGGAATGAGAGAGAAAAAGGGAGAAATGAGAAAATGATGGAGGGAAAGAATGAGGGAGAGGAGATAGAGGCAAATGAGAGAGAAAGAGAGAGAGAATGAAAGAGGGAGAAGAGGAAAACAAATGAGAGAGAGAAGGGGAGAGAAAGAAAAAGACAAAGGGAGAGGAAAGAGAGAAATGAAAGTGATAGAAATGAGAGCAAAAAGGGGGAGAGAGAGAAACAAATGAGGGAAAAAATGGGGAGAGAGGGGGAGAAGTACACAGAAATGAGACAGACCTGGAGGGAGAGAATGAGAGAGAGGGGAGAGAGAGAGAGAGAGAAAAGTGGAGAGAAAGAAAAGGGAAAGAGGGAGAGAGGGAAAGAGAAGTGGAGAGAAAGGAGGGAAGGAAGGAAGGAAGGAAGGAAGGAAGGAAGGAAGGGAGACATTTCCCACAGAAAACACCGGGAGCCACAAACCCACCCCCTCGTGGTTGAAGAGGTTACTATTACTATTACTATTACTATTTAATACTACATCATTTGGTTCAGAATTCTTTTTTCCTTGTTTTCCTCCTCAAAAATCTAGGTGAGTCTTATGCACAGGTGCGTGTTATACACCGAAAAGTACAGTATCTCTTCTGCTTTTTAGTTTAGATATATGCTGCCAAGTTTACATTTCTAGGAAGATCTGAGATTTTTGAAACTTGATGAATTCTTTCAGTTCCACCTTCTGAAACACCTTGCAATTCACTGTATATTGGCCTTTCCTTGAGGATCACTGAGAAGATCCATAATGTGGTGTTGTGGATAGTAATGGGGGGAACTCCTTACACAAATATTCTGCCAGTCATATCAATCAACCGATCAATCAAAATAGAGCTGGAAGGGACCTTGGAAGTTGTCTAGTACAGTCCCATGCTCAAACAAGAGAACCAATACCAGTGATGGTGAACCTTTTCAGCATTGAGTGCCCAAACTGAAACACACATGCAGGTGCAAGAAATCCAAAGACCAGCTGGTCAGCGTGTACATGCCTGTTTTGGCCATTTTGGGAGCCAATTTCAGGCTGTTTTTGAGATCATTTTTGGTCCGAAATATGGTCTGAAAACTCTTTCTTTTGGCTGTTTTCTGGACCATTTTTCAGGCCGTTTTCATGCTGTTTCCCAGTGCTCCAGTGCCTGCGAAGAATGACATGTACACAGGAAATCAGAAGATCAGCTGGTAATAGCACACGTCCCCATAGTGAGGGCTCTGAGTGCCACCTGTGCCATCACAGACTTATACCATTTCAGACAAGTGACTGTCCAGTCTCTTCTGAAAAACCTCTAATATTGAAGAACCCAAAACCTCTGGATGCCAGCTGTTCCACTGGTTAATTGTTATTAATGTTAGAAAGTTTTTCTTTAATTGCATATTACTTCCAGATGTTATAGCATCCTCCAAGTCCCTTATATTAACTACCATGGGGCAGGACTCAGGACGTTTGCCTAAAAAGATGTTATGATTCATTATTAACCTCTAATAATGTTGGTTCCTATGAAGATTCTACACATTACACAGAAAAAAATTAACATCCTATGACTACCTCAACTTCATATACCTAGCTACATTTTTAAAAATACCCTTCTTAGGACTTTTTAATGAAAAACGTCAGAAATACTTCTTGGAAAATGTTCCTGGAATTAGGTATTGTCCAAAAAAAGATATTTCTTGTAAGGTAAAAAAATATAAAAGAAATATTGCTTTTTATTTTTTAGATACTGAAAAATGCACCAAGTGTCCGGATGATAAATATCCTAATGAGCACAGAGTCCGATGTATCCCCAAAGTTATAACCTTCCTGTCTTATGAAGAATTTCTGGGCATCATCCTGGTCTTTTTTTCCCTACTGTTGTTCTTAATCACAGACCTTGTTTTAATCATCTTCATTAAATACCGAGAAACCCCCATTGTCAAAGCCAACAACCGGGACCTCTCCTACATCCTCCTGGTCTCCCTCCTGCTTTGCTTCTTGTCTTCTTCTCTCTTCATTGGTCAACCAAGGAAAGCCACCTGCCTTCTCCGACAGACAGTTTTCAGCATCATCTTCTCAGTTGCTGTTTCTTCTCTCTTGGCTAAAACCATCATGGTGGTGCTGGCTTTCCTGGCCACAAAACCAGGAAACCAAATGAAGAGATGGTTGGGGAAGAGCTTGGCCAACTCCATCATCCTCTCGTCTTCTGCTGTCCAAATTGTCATTTGCTCCATCTGGCTGGGAGTTTCTCCCCCCTTCCCTGACTCTGACCTCCACTCCCAGCATGGAGAGATCATCCTGCAATGCAATGAAGGGGTTGTTGTCATGTTCTATGTCACCCTTAGCTACATGGGCTTCCTGGCTGCCATCTGCTTCACGGTGGCTTTTCTGGCCAGGAATCTGCCTGGGGCCTTCAACGAAGCCAAGCTGATCACCTTCAGCATGCTGGTCTTCTGCAGTGTCTGGGTGACTTTTGTGCCCACCTACCTGAGCACCAAAGGGAAATATATGGCGGCTGTGCAGGTCTTTTCCATCCTGGCCTCCAGTGCTGGTCTGCTAAGTTGTATCTTCATCCCCAAGTGCTATATTATCCTTCTGAGGCCAGACCTGAACACAAAGGAGCATCTCACAGCCAGAACAAATGTAAAAACATGATATATAATGCCAGTGTGATATTGGGAAAATTGTTAATATGACTTTCATTTGATTTCCATTTAGATAGTATGCAGGAGTCAAAGAAAAACATATCTATATGTTTCAAAGTGGGAAATTGTTGAACGATGGGAATTGATGCAACTCCATCCCCTTTCAATAAATGTTGCTAAAGAGATCTTTGTAAACTCCATTCAGAGGAATTCAGCTGTTCAGCAACACTACTGAATGTGAAAGCTCATAGAAAATACTGTGGGCACTTGTTATTATTGTCAGCAGCTAAAAGTGTTTTTGAGAGAGAATGAATAAGAAAAGGACTCAGGAGTAAGCTGTTGGGACCAAGTAACAGCCTGGTTCCCTGATCCTCTCCATGAGAATGTCGGAATGATGTGAAATGCCCTGTTTGATTAATTCTCAGCTTGGAAGGGAAATCTTCATCCCTCTTGTATAATTCTTTCTTTTTAAAAAATGTTTTTTTATTTTTATATAATTCTTTCTTGATTTTCCGATAAAACCTCCTTTGCAAAAAGTGTTTAGCAGAACAGCTGTTTGGAATTTCAGTTTGATATTATTATTTTATTTCTGTACTTCACACTAAAGTTTAAAAAATAAAGTAAATTAAAAACATAAAGTTTGTAATGAAATTTCCACTGTGTTTTTTGTTCTTTCAAGCAAAGAAATAAAATAGCAGTTTTCAGGTCCTTTAATTTTCTACTCTACAATTTCTGCCTAATGGATTTTCTCTGCTCCTCTTCCAAGATTGTCTTGTGTGTGAAGGGCCAGAGAAGATGTCCAGAGAAATGAGACCTTGAGTCTCTCCCAGAAGGAGATTGAGGGGATCCTGTCTAAAGGCAGATCACAAAGGTTCAGTGCTGCATAATATTCATCGAGGTCCAAGAAGGGGGTGAATAAGGGTGGGAACCAGTGGTGGGATTCAAGTAATTTAACAACCTATTCTCTGCCCTAACGATTTCTTCCAACAACCAGTTTGCCAAACTGCTCAGAAAGATAACAACTGGTTCTCCTAAAGTGGTGCAAACTCGCTGAATCCCACCACTGGTGGGAACATATAGATTTCTGGAAGAGGCTCCCATGGAAACTGTTCTGCTTTCCAGCCACACAGATTGCTGTCAATTGGGAATCAATGTTTAGGTCTCAAAATGGCTCCTAATAGTGAATGGAATCCCTGTGCAACATCCATTTTAAGGAGATAAGAAAAGCTCTGATGGATCAGATGAAGGTCAGTCCAAGATGCACAGTGACCACACAAATACCCCTGGTTCTCCCACAAGCAGAAGGTGGAGACGTATGGCTTTGCCCAACATGGAACAGGCGTTTTTCCTTGATTTCACTTTCCTCCATCTCACCATACAAGATTAGACACTTAGCTATTTTACATTCTAGGAATCCCCAATTCTGTTATCCCACTTTAATTTGAATTTTTTTTTTTTGCAAGTTTCATACTTTCAATCAAAAAATCACTAAGGCAGGACTGGAACTCAGGGGTCTCCTGGTGATTGGCCCAAAGTCATCCAGGATGTTGATATGCTAGGATTAGAACTTTGAGCCAGATTATTTTCATGCCTAAATGAGGATTAGACATCAAGGTGGACTTTGTCTGAACTGGAAAACAGACTGGGAAACATGCAAACTTTTGAATATGTATCATACTTTATATCCACGAAGTGACATCGGCAAGTTGTACCTGCCAAGACAAATAGGAGGCAGAGGGCTATTGCAAATCCATCAAACTATAGAAGAAGAAAAATGAAGTTTGAATGATTATTTATTTATTTATTTATTATTTAGATTTGTATGCCGCCCCTCTCCGCAGACTATGTGAACCAAAGTATAGAAAAAGTGCTGCAAGCTGTGAAATCAGAGTACATTATAAAAGCAACAGGAACAAAGGCAGAATATAAGTAAAAATAGCTGGTTGTCAGATTAAATAGATGAAAAACCAAAGCTTTACATGGAGAATACTTGAAAAACATTGAAGGAAAATGTCACGACAACCTTACATGGGCATGGCTTAAGATGGGAACCATCAAGTAAGAAACAGAAGGTTCAATATCCACTGGTCAAGACCAAGCACTACAAACTAATGCCATGAAAGGAAAGATACAGAAATCCACTGACAATCAAAACTGCCCAGTTTGCAATGACTGTTGAAACTGTTTCACACTTAATATGCGAGTGCAGCAATATCATGCAAACTGGTTGCAAAGCTAGACATGATCGAGTTGCTAAATTAATCCACTGGTCATTATGTAAAAAATACGACATACCTGTAGCCAAAAAGTCATGCGAGCACAAAGTGGAAAACGTTACTGAAAATGAGATGGTGAAGATCTTGTGGGACTTTCAAATACAGACGTATTGTCCTTTGGAACACAATACACCAGATATCACGGTTGTCAAGGAGCAAAGCATACAGATTATTGATATCGCTGTAGCAGGAGATGCCAGAGTCAAAGACAAAGAACTGGAAAAAATTACAAAACATCGCGACCTGGCCATCGAAATTACACAGCTATGGATGAAACATGCAACAGTGATACCTATTGTCATTGTGGAAATTGATACCACTTGGAATTTCACAAAAGGCATCAAGAAATTGCAGCTTCCTGCAATAACACCAGCAGAACTGCAAAAAACTGGGTTACTCGGAACATCATATTTTAGAATATATCAGAATCATATCATCATAGAGTTGGAAGGGACCTCTAGGGTCATCGGGTCCAACCCTCTGCTCAACGCAGGATTCATTAAACCATCCCAGAAAGATGACTGTCCAGTCTCTGTTTGAAGATCTCCAGAAGGCGAGGCCACCACCTCCTGTGGCAAACTGTTCCACTGGTTTATCACCCTTACCGTTAGAAAGTTTTTTTTTATATCTAATCTAAATCTTCTCCCTTGCAGTTTCATTCCATTGTTTCTAGTCCTTCCCTGTGCTAATGATCCCTCTGCTATGTGACGGCACTTCAGATATTTGTAGGCAGTTATCAAGTCTCCTCTCAATCTTATTTATTTACTTTTATTTATTCGATTTTTATGCCGCCCTTCTCCTTAGACTCAGGGCGGCTTACATGTTAGCAATAGCACTTTTGAACGGAACCAGCCTATTGCCCCCACACTTTGGGTCCTCATTTTACCCACCTCAGAAGGATGGAAGGCTGAGTCAACCTTGAGCCGGTGATGAGATTTGAACCGCTGACCTGCAGATCTACAGTCAGCTTCAGTGGCCTGCAGTACAGCACTCCACCTGCTGCGCCACCCCGACTCTTCTCCTTTGGAGACTAAACATCCCCAGATCCTTTAACCGCTCCTCATAAGACATGGTTTCCAGACCACTCACCATTCTTGTAACTCTCCTCTGAACTTGCTCTAGTTTATCAATGTCCTGTTTAAATTGGGGCCCCCAGAACTGAACACAGTATTACAAGTATGGTCGTACCAAAGTACTTTAGAGAGGAATAATTACTTCACATGAGCGAAATTCTATCTTGTAATATCAGCAAACTGCCAATAGTTTGTGAGTGTGCATGTCCACTCGTGAGATTTTGCTCTCCATGCATGCGCAGAAGCAAAATCTCGAATAAGGCAGGTGTGCGTGCCCTCCGGAGACACAGAGCGGGATGCGGAGCGCACTGGTAGCAGGGGAAGCCGACCTCAAGAAAAACATCCAATTAATTGTAATGGGTTAGACTGCAGTTTGGAGATGCTATACCCATGATGGCGAACTTTTGTTCCCTTGGGTGCCGAAAGCATGTGCACACAAACTATCATGCCTGCGCTAGTGCCCACACCCATAATTCAATGCCTGGGGAGGATGAAACTGCCCCCCTGCCCCTCAGAGGCCCTCTGGAGGCCAAAAACAGCCTGTTTCCCCACTTCTGGTGGGCCGGATCAGCCGGTTTTTCACCCTTCCCAGGCTCCAGAAGCTTCCCGGAGCCTGGAGAGGGCAAAAATGCCCTCCCCAATACCCCCAGAGGCCTTCTGGAAGCCAAAAATGCCTTCCAGAGCTCTGTGTGAGCTGAAAATCAGCTGGCCCATACGTACATGCATGCTGGAGATGAGCTAGGGCAACAGCTTGCGTGCCCTCAGATATGGCTCCGCGTGCCACCCATGCCATAGGCTCACCATCACTGTGATATACTATATATCAGTAGCATTGATTTCATTGTTGTAAACTTAGATGTCCTCTCCCCCAATAAAAGCAAAAACAAAATTTGTATCATGAACCTCCCTAAAATTGTCAAGGTCAAGGAGGAATCCTGGTTGTTGTTGCTGGTAAAGTGATTCAAAATAAGTAGCTCATGGCATCTATGAATTATGCAACCTCCCCTTGCAAATAATATTCATTACAGGAGCATGTACATAAACATTAAATTGAAAAAAATATTTCAGGGCAAGTTTCCTGAAAGCTTCCATGTCCAGGTGATCTGGGATTGAAAAATTTAAAATCCCCTTATACTCAGCTCCAGATCAGGTTGGCAGGTGAGGCCTGGGAATTTGCAACCCCCAGATAATGAAGAGGTTAAGATCAGGCTAAAGGTGGCTGAGGGAGGGGCAGGAATTCTCTCTTCAGTCCCTCAGACTGTGTTTTCCAAGTCATGATCTGGAAACTCCCAGATTTTCTTCAGGAGGTCCAAGATAATACCTGAGACTTCATGCATTGGCGCCATGGAAAGCATGAGGTCCATCTCTTTGGTCTGCTCTGCTTATTATTGTTCCGATCTTGCCCTGGTCCAAATAACCTTCCCCCCAAAAAAGGCACTGACTTCATGACCACACTTTCTCTACGATCCTTCTCCTATTTGCATGGGGATTACAAAAACGATCTGTTACAGCACTAGCACTTAGACTAACACTAACACTAACCTTTTCCCTTACCCTTACCCAAACCTAAAGGAAGGAAGGAAGGAAGGAAGGAAGGGGAGGGAGGGAAGGAAGGGAGAGGAAGGGGAGGGAGGGAAGGAAGGAAGGAAAGGACAAGAGAGAAAGAGAAGGAAGGAAGGAATGAAAGAAGGAAGGAAGGAAGGAAGGAAGGAAGGGGAAGGAAGGGGAGGGAGGGAAGGAAGTAAGGGAGAGGAAGGGGAGGGAGGGAGAGAAGGAAGGAAGGAAGGGAGATGAAGGGGAGGGAGGGAAGGAAGGAAGGGAAAGGAAGGGGAGGGAGGGAAGGAAGGAAGGAAAGGACAAGAGAGAAAGAGAAGGAAGGAAGGAAGGAAGGAAGGGGAGAGGAAGGGAAGAGGAAGGGGAGGGAGGGAGGAAGTACAAGAGAGAAAGAGAAGAAAGGAAGGACATGAGAGGAAGAGAAGGAAGGAAAGAGGAGAGGAAGAGAAGGAAGGGAAGGAAGAAAGGAAGAGCACTTATATAACACTTCACAGTGCTTTACAGCCCTCTCTAAGTAGTCAGCATATTGCCTCCAAATTCCTCAGTTTTGGGCCACACCCACTCAGTCATATGACCCCCACCACTAAGCCACGCCCACAGAACCAGTAGGGGGAAATTTGAATGTCACCTATTAGGAAGGGTGTGTATCTTTCAGATCAATGTTGAGTCCCTACAGTTTCCTTGATTTCAGAAGTGATTTCTCCTGGCCCGCCTCTTCCTAGGACTTCCCTGGGATGACAAAGACCCCCTCCAAAAAAAGAGATGAGACCAGAACTCAAGGTCTCCTAAAGTGTTTCTATGTGTGTATTTGTATGTATGTGTGTATGATAAATGTATGTATCTATCTATCATCTATCTATCTATCTATCTATCTATCTATCTATCTATCTATCTATCTATCTATCTATCTATCTAATGGGTTTTTTTTCTGTTGAGCCCCCTGATAGACCTAAATATGGGAGGGAGCCTACTGCTTCCTTTTTGCCTTTCTGTCCCACTCCAGGGGATATCCAGGCTACAAACCATATTTTTAAACTTACAAAGAATTGATAAAGAAATAAAGGGAGACTATTTGAAATAAAGATCTATTTCAGGCTATTTAGCTCTCATCAGCTAGTCATGTCAAGCACTGCCTAACAAGGCAGGCAGCCCAGGTTTGGATCCTAGAAGGCTATGGCTAGCTGACGAGAGCTAAATATCTTGAAATAGATCTATACAGTGGAAGCCCGACATACGAAATTAATTGGTTCCGGAAGGAACCTCGTATGTCAAAGAGCTCGTAGGTCGAAGCATTGTTTCCCATAGGAAACAATGCAAAAGTGATTAATGCGTGCAAGCCCGAGGGCTGAGGGGAAAAGACGTCGGCTGAGGGGTGCCCGGTGCTTCGGAGCCGGCATGGGGGGGCTTTCCATGCTGGCTCCGATCTTTTTAAACAGGCGCGCCGATTCTCCGCTTTTAGCAGTGAGCGGCGAATCGGCGCGCCTGTTTAAAAAGATCGGAGCCAGCATGGGGGGGGGGTTCCATGCTGGCTCCGATCTTTTTAAACAGACGTGCCGATTCGCCGCTCATTCCTAAAGCGGAGAATCGGCGCGTCTGTTTAAAAAGATCGGAGCCAGCATGGAAACCCCCCCCCCCATGCTGGCTCCGATCTTTTTAAACAGACGCGCCGATTCTCCGCTTTTAGCAGTGAGCGGAGAATCGGCGCGCTTGTCTGAAAAGATCGCCGCCGGTCTGGTGGGGTTTTGCAGCAACCTCCGAGCAACCTGGGCTCGGAGGTTGCTGCAAAACCCCACCAGACCGGCGGCGATCTTTTCAGACAGGCGCGCCGATTCTCCGCTTTTAGCAGTGAGCGGAGAATCGGCGCGCCTGTCTGAAAAGATCGCCGCCGGTCTGGTGGGGTTTTGCAGCAACCTCCGAGCAACCTGGGCTCGGAGGTTGCTGCAAAACCCCACCAGACCGGTGGCGATCTTTTCAAACAGGTGCGCTTTCTCGAAAGGGACGGAGAAAGCCCTCTCTCGCAGCGAAAGTGCTCCCAGCCAGGAGGCTGCGAGAGAGGGCTTTCTCCGCCCTTTCAAGAAAGCGCGCCTGTTTGAAAAGATCGCCACCGGTCTGGTGGGGCTTTGCAGCAACCTCCGAGCCCAGGTTGCTCGGAGGTTGCTGCAAAACCCCACCAGACCGGCGGCGATCTTTTCAGACAGGCGCGCCGATTCTCCGCTCACTGCTAAAAGCGGAGAATCGGCGCGCCTGTCTGAAAAGATCGCCGCCGGTCTGGTGGGGTTTTGCAGCAACCTCCGAGCAACCTGGGCTCGGAGGTTGCTGCAAAACCCCACCAGACCGGTGGCGATCTTTTCAAACAGGCGCGCTTTCTCGAAAGGGCGGAGAAAGCCCTCTCTCGCAGCCTCCTGGCTGGGAGCACTTTCGCTGCGAGAGAGGGCTTTCTCCGTCCCTTTCGGGAAAGCCCTCTCTCGCAGCGAAAGTGCTCCCAGCCAGGGAGAGCGTTCAGATCCCCCCACCCCCAGCAGAAAGCGTTCAGATCCCCCCACCCCCAGCAGAAGCCAAGGACTCACCAAGCGAGCGGAGAAGAGCCAGGCTGGTTTGCTTTGCTTCCTTCCCCTGCAGAGCTGAATAAAGCGTCACGCCCCCCTGACGCTTTTGGCGGCAAAAGAGCCCAGCGTCGCTTCGGAAGCCGCCGAAAGCGTCAGAGGGGCGGGACGCTTTATTCGGCTCTGCAGGGGAAGGAAGCAAAGCAAACCAGCCTGGCTCTTCTCCGCTCGTATCCCGGGTTTGAGCTAGGGAGGCGAGCAAAAATGTTGCTCGCCTCCAAGCTCTTATCTCGAGTTGCTCGTAAGGTGAGCTGCTCGTATGTTGAGGTTCCACTGTACTAGTCTCCCTTTACTTCTTTATCAGTTCTTTGTACGTTTTTGTATGTGTATGCATGGGTGGGCAGCAGGCAGGACGGGGTGGAATGCAGCTCCACTGGCGGAAATGAAGATGAGTGCGCAGCTCTAGCTGACTGGCAGTAGTAACTTCCTGGATTGCTGGTCTCAGCTCGGCTCTCCTTTTTGTGCCTGTTGCTACTGCTGCTGTGCGCTCCTCGCTTTTTTCCTCTTTCCTCCTTCCTGGCCTCGGATGAGCTTCCCTCTCTCCTGCCTGGCTCCCCTCCAGCCACCTCCCAAGGCCAGGAGAGCTACGCCACACCGAAGCAGGCTGAGGTGCGGCCTTTTTCCCCTCGCGAAGCCCTCACTCTGCTCACAGCTGAGATGAAAAGGCATTGTGCGGCAATGACAGTTCACTTGAACGATAGTGATCATCCAAGCCACTCCCACCTGATCACATGGACGGCAAGCCACTCCTACCCAGTCACATGACCATCAAGCCACACCCGCAAAATAAGCCACACCCACAGTGTGGCAGTAAAAATTTTGGCTGCCCATTACTGTGTGTATGTAAACCCCCCCAACCCCACTCTGCATATATATATATATATATATATATATATGTTAAAATGTTTTCAGCTGGAATTTTAAAATTAAGGGAGACTAGGATGGTCCCATTTCGGCCTTATTAGGCCTCATCAGCTAGCCACACCCCTTTCTTTTACTGGGATTCGATCTGGTGAACTCTGCATTGTAAAGCAGAGAACTAGCAGTTAGAGCTATTCGATCTGAATCCTTCCAGCTCTGTACCAGGGAGGGGCTATATGTTTTTCTTAAGTCGGATCACCCTGGTATATTTAAGGAACGTCACAGCTCCTTTTTGCCTCTAGGCCCAACCCAGGACCACTACAAGGCAGTTAATATATTTATAGCCGACAACTATATTCTGTATGTGTTAAAATGTTTTCAGCTGGAATTTTAAAATTAAGGGAGACTAGGATGGTCCCATTTCGGCCTTATTAGGCCTCATCAGCTAGCCACACCCCTTTCTTTTACTGGGATTCGATCTGGTGAACTCTGCATTGTAAAGCAGAGAACTAGCAGTTAGAGCTATTCGATCTGAATCCTTCCAGCTCTGTACCAGGGAGGGGCTATATGTTTTTCTTAAGTCGGATCACCCTGGTATATTTAAGGAACGTCACAGCTCCTTTTTGCCTCTAGGCCCAACCCAGGACCACTACAAGGCAGTTAATATATTTATAGCCGACAACTATATTCTGTATGTGTTAAAATGTTTTCAGCTGGAATTTTAAAATTAAGGGAGACTAGGATGGTCCCATTTCGGCCTTATTAGGCCTCATCAGCTAGCCACACCCCTTTCTTTTACTGGGATTCGATCTGGTGAACTCTGCATTGTAAAGCAGAGAACTAGCAGTTAGAGCTATTCGATCTGAATCCTTCCAGCTCTGTACCAGGGAGGGGCTATATGTTTTTCTTAAGTCGGATCACCCTGGTATATTTAAGGAACGTCACAGCTCCTTTTTGCCTCTAGGCCCAACCCAGGACCACTACAAGGCAGTTAATATATTTATAGCCGACAACTATATTCTGTATGTGTTAAAATGTTTTCAGCTGGAATTTTAAAATTAAGGGAGACTAGGATGGTCCCATTTCGGCCTTATTAGGCCTCATCAGCTAGCCACACCCCTTTCTTTTACTGGGATTCGATCTGGTGAACTCTGCATTGTAAAGCAGAGAACTAGCAGTTAGAGCTATTCGATCTGAATCCTTCCAGCTCTGTACCAGGGAGGGGCTATATGTTTTTCTTAAGTCGGATCACCCTGGTATATTTAAGGAACGTCACAGCTCCTTTTTGCCTCTAGGCCCAACCCAGGACCACTACAAGGCAGTTAATATATTTATAGCCGACAACTATATTCTGTATGTGTTAAAATGTTTTCAGCTGGAATTTTAAAATTAAGGGAGACTAGGATGGTCCCATTTCGGCCTTATTAGGCCTCATCAGCTAGCCACACCCCTTTCTTTTACTGGGATTCGATCTGGTGAACTCTGCATTGTAAAGCAGAGAACTAGCAGTTAGAGCTATTCGATCTGAATCCTTCCAGCTCTGTACCAGGGAGGGGCTATATGTTTTTCTTAAGTCGGATCACCCTGGTATATTTAAGGAACGTCACAGCTCCTTTTTGCCTCTAGGCCCAACCCAGGACCACTACAAGGCAGTTAATATATTTATAGCCGACAACTATATTCTGTATGTGTTAAAATGTTTTCAGCTGGAATTTTAAAATTAAGGGAGACTAGGATGGTCCCATTTCGGCCTTATTAGGCCTCATCAGCTAGCCACACCCCTTTCTTTTACTGGGATTCGATCTGGTGAACTCTGCATTGTAAAGCAGAGAACTAGCAGTTAGAGCTATTCGATCTGAATCCTTCCAGCTCTGTACCAGGGAGGGGCTATATGTTTTTCTTAAGTCGGATCACCCTGGTATATTTAAGGAACGTCACAGCTCCTTTTTGCCTCTAGGCCCAACCCAGGACCACTACAAGGCAGTTAATATATTTATAGCCGACAACTATATTCTGTATGTGTTAAAATGTTTTCAGCTGGAATTTTAAAATTAAGGGAGACTAGGATGGTCCCATTTCGGCCTTATTAGGCCTCATCAGCTAGCCACACCCCTTTCTTTTACTGGGATTCGATCTGGTGAACTCTGCATTGTAAAGCAGAGAACTAGCAGTTAGAGCTATTCGATCTGAATCCTTCCAGCTCTGTACCAGGGAGGGGCTATATGTTTTTCTTAAGTCGGATCACCCTGGTATATTTAAGGAACGTCACAGCTCCTTTTTGCCTCTAGGCCCAACCCAGGACCACTACAAGGCAGTTAATATATTTATAGCCGACAACTATATTCTGTATGTGTTAAAATGTTTTCAGCTGGAATTTTAAAATTAAGGGAGACTAGGATGGTCCCATTTCGGCCTTATTAGGCCTCATCAGCTAGCCACACCCCTTTCTTTTACTGGGATTCGATCTGGTGAACTCTGCATTGTAAAGCAGAGAACTAGCAGTTAGAGCTATTCGATCTGAATCCTTCCAGCTCTGTACCAGGGAGGGGCTATATGTTTTTCTTAAGTCGGATCACCCTGGTATATTTAAGGAACGTCACAGCTCCTTTTTGCCTCTAGGCCCAACCCAGGACCACTACAAGGCAGTTAATATATTTATAGCCGACAACTATATTCTGTATGTGTTAAAATGTTTTCAGCTGGAATTTTAAAATTAAGGGAGACTAGGATGGTCCCATTTCGGCCTTATTAGGCCTCATCAGCTAGCCACACCCCTTTCTTTTACTGGGAAACATTTTAACACATACAGAATATAGTTGTCGGCTATAAATATATTAACTGCCTTGTAGTGGTCCTGGGTTGGGCCTAGAGGCAAAAAGGAGCTGTGACGTTCCTTAAATATACCAGGGTGATCCGACTTAAGAAAAACATATAGCCCCTCCCTGGTACAGAGCTGGAAGGATTCAGATCGAATAGCTCTAACTGCTAGTTCTCTGCTTTACAATGCAGAGTTCACCAGATCGAATCCCAGTAAAAGAAAGGGGTGTGGCTAGCTGATGAGGCCTAATAAGGCCGAAATGGGACCATCCTAGTCTCCCTTAATTTTAAAATTCCAGCTGAAAACATTTTAACACATACAGAATATAGTTGTCGGCTATAAATATATTAACTGCCTTGTAGTGGTCCTGGGTTGGGCCTAGAGGCAAAAAGGAGCTGTGACGTTCCTTAAATATACCAGGGTGATCCGACTTAAGAAAAACATATAGCCCCTCCCTGGTACAGAGCTGGAAGGATTCAGATCGAATAGCTCTAACTGCTAGTTCTCTGCTTTACAATGCAGAGTTCACCAGATCGAATCCCAGTAAAAGAAAGGGGTGTGGCTAGCTGATGAGGCCTAATAAGGCCGAAATGGGACCATCCTAGTCTCCCTTAATTTTAAAATTCCAGCTGAAAACATTTTAACACATACAGAATATAGTTGTCGGCTATAAATATATTAACTGCCTTGTAGTGGTCCTGGGTTGGGCCTAGAGGCAAAAAGGAGCTGTGACGTTCCTTAAATATACCAGGGTGATCCGACTTAAGAAAAACATATAGCCCCTCCCTGGTACAGAGCTGGAAGGATTCAGATCGAATAGCTCTAACTGCTAGTTCTCTGCTTTACAATGCAGAGTTCACCAGATCGAATCCCAGTAAAAGAAAGGGGTGTGGCTAGCTGATGAGGCCTAATAAGGCCGAAATGGGACCATCCTAGTCTCCCTTAATTTTAAAATTCCAGCTGAAAACATTTTAACACATACAGAATATAGTTGTCGGCTATAAATATATTAACTGCCTTGTAGTGGTCCTGGGTTGGGCCTAGAGGCAAAAAGGAGCTGTGACGTTCCTTAAATATACCAGGGTGATCCGACTTAAGAAAAACATATAGCCCCTCCCTGGTACAGAGCTGGAAGGATTCAGATCGAATAGCTCTAACTGCTAGTTCTCTGCTTTACAATGCAGAGTTCACCAGATCGAATCCCAGTAAAAGAAAGGGGTGTGGCTAGCTGATGAGGCCTAATAAGGCCGAAATGGGACCATCCTAGTCTCCCTTAATTTTAAAATTCCAGCTGAAAACATTTTAACACATACAGAATATAGTTGTCGGCTATAAATATATTAACTGCCTTGTAGTGGTCCTGGGTTGGGCCTAGAGGCAAAAAGGAGCTGTGACGTTCCTTAAATATACCAGGGTGATCCGACTTAAGAAAAACATATAGCCCCTCCCTGGTACAGAGCTGGAAGGATTCAGATCGAATAGCTCTAACTGCTAGTTCTCTGCTTTACAATGCAGAGTTCACCAGATCGAATCCCAGTAAAAGAAAGGGGTGTGGCTAGCTGATGAGGCCTAATAAGGCCGAAATGGGACCATCCTAGTCTCCCTTAATTTTAAAATTCCAGCTGAAAACATTTTAACACATACAGAATATAGTTGTCGGCTATAAATATATTAACTGCCTTGTAGTGGTCCTGGGTTGGGCCTAGAGGCAAAAAGGAGCTGTGACGTTCCTTAAATATACCAGGGTGATCCGACTTAAGAAAAACATATAGCCCCTCCCTGGTACAGAGCTGGAAGGATTCAGATCGAATAGCTCTAACTGCTAGTTCTCTGCTTTACAATGCAGAGTTCACCAGATCGAATCCCAGTAAAAGAAAGGGGTGTGGCTAGCTGATGAGGCCTAATAAGGCCGAAATGGGACCATCCTAGTCTCCCTTAATTTTAAAATTCCAGCTGAAAACATTTTAACACATACAGAATATAGTTGTCGGCTATAAATATATTAACTGCCTTGTAGTGGTCCTGGGTTGGGCCTAGAGGCAAAAAGGAGCTGTGACGTTCCTTAAATATACCAGGGTGATCCGACTTAAGAAAAACATATAGCCCCTCCCTGGTACAGAGCTGGAAGGATTCAGATCGAATAGCTCTAACTGCTAGTTCTCTGCTTTACAATGCAGAGTTCACCAGATCGAATCCCAGTAAAAGAAAGGGGTGTGGCTAGCTGATGAGGCCTAATAAGGCCGAAATGGGACCATCCTAGTCTCCCTTAATTTTAAAATTCCAGCTGAAAACATTTTAACACATACAGAATATAGTTGTCGGCTATAAATATATTAACTGCCTTGTAGTGGTCCTGGGTTGGGCCTAGAGGCAAAAAGGAGCTGTGACGTTCCTTAAATATACCAGGGTGATCCGACTTAAGAAAAACATATAGCCCCTCCCTGGTACAGAGCTGGAAGGATTCAGATCGAATAGCTCTAACTGCTAGTTCTCTGCTTTACAATGCAGAGTTCACCAGATCGAATCCCAGTAAAAGAAAGGGGTGTGGCTAGCTGATGAGGCCTAATAAGGCCGAAATGGGACCATCCTAGTCTCCCTTAATTTTAAAATTCCAGCTGAAAACATTTTAACACATACAGAATATAGTTGTCGGCTATAAATATATTAACTGCCTTGTAGTGGTCCTGGGTTGGGCCTAGAGGCAAAAAGGAGCTGTGACGTTCCTTAAATATACCAGGGTGATCCGACTTAAGAAAAACATATAGCCCCTCCCTGGTACAGAGCTGGAAGGATTCAGATCGAATAGCTCTAACTGCTAGTTCTCTGCTTTACAATGCAGAGTTCACCAGATCGAATCCCAGTAAAAGAAAGGGGTGTGGCTAGCTGATGAGGCCTAATAAGGCCGAAATGGGACCATCCTAGTCTCCCTTAATTTTAAAATTCCAGCTGAAAACATTTTAACACATACAGAATATAGTTGTCGGCTATAAATATATTAACTGCCTTGTAGTGGTCCTGGGTTGGGCCTAGAGGCAAAAAGGAGCTGTGACGTTCCTTAAATATACCAGGGTGATCCGACTTAAGAAAAACATATAGCCCCTCCCTGGTACAGAGCTGGAAGGATTCAGATCGAATAGCTCTAACTGCTAGTTCTCTGCTTTACAATGCAGAGTTCACCAGATCGAATCCCAGTAAAAGAAAGGGGTGTGGCTAGCTGATGAGGCCTAATAAGGCCGAAATGGGACCATCCTAGTCTCCCTTAATTTTAAAATTCCAGCTGAAAACATTTTAACACATACAGAATATAGTTGTCGGCTATAAATATATTAACTGCCTTGTAGTGGTCCTGGGTTGGGCCTAGAGGCAAAAAGGAGCTGTGACGTTCCTTAAATATACCAGGGTGATCCGACTTAAGAAAAACATATAGCCCCTCCCTGGTACAGAGCTGGAAGGATTCAGATCGAATAGCTCTAACTGCTAGTTCTCTGCTTTACAATGCAGAGTTCACCAGATCGAATCCCAGTAAAAGAAAGGGGTGTGGCTAGCTGATGAGGCCTAATAAGGCCGAAATGGGACCATCCTAGTCTCCCTTAATTTTAAAATTCCAGCTGAAAACATTTTAACACATACAGAATATAGTTGTCGGCTATAAATATATTAACTGCCTTGTAGTGGTCCTGGGTTGGGCCTAGAGGCAAAAAGGAGCTGTGACGTTCCTTAAATATACCAGGGTGATCCGACTTAAGAAAAACATATAGCCCCTCCCTGGTACAGAGCTGGAAGGATTCAGATCGAATAGCTCTAACTGCTAGTTCTCTGCTTTACAATGCAGAGTTCACCAGATCGAATCCCAGTAAAAGAAAGGGGTGTGGCTAGCTGATGAGGCCTAATAAGGCCGAAATGGGACCATCCTAGTCTCCCTTAATTTTAAAATTCCAGCTGAAAACATTTTAACACATACAGAATATAGTTGTCGGCTATAAATATATTAACTGCCTTGTAGTGGTCCTGGGTTGGGCCTAGAGGCAAAAAGGAGCTGTGACGTTCCTTAAATATACCAGGGTGATCCGACTTAAGAAAAACATATAGCCCCTCCCTGGTACAGAGCTGGAAGGATTCAGATCGAATAGCTCTAACTGCTAGTTCTCTGCTTTACAATGCAGAGTTCACCAGATCGAATCCCAGTAAAAGAAAGGGGTGTGGCTAGCTGATGAGGCCTAATAAGGCCGAAATGGGACCATCCTAGTCTCCCTTAATTTTAAAATTCCAGCTGAAAACATTTTAACACATACAGAATATAGTTGTCGGCTATAAATATATTAACTGCCTTGTAGTGGTCCTGGGTTGGGCCTAGAGGCAAAAAGGAGCTGTGACGTTCCTTAAATATACCAGGGTGATCCGACTTAAGAAAAACATATAGCCCCTCCCTGGTACAGAGCTGGAAGGATTCAGATCGAATAGCTCTAACTGCTAGTTCTCTGCTTTACAATGCAGAGTTCACCAGATCGAATCCCAGTAAAAGAAAGGGGTGTGGCTAGCTGATGAGGCCTAATAAGGCCGAAATGGGACCATCCTAGTCTCCCTTAATTTTAAAATTCCAGCTGAAAACATTTTAACACATACAGAATATAGTTGTCGGCTATAAATATATTAACTGCCTTGTAGTGGTCCTGGGTTGGGCCTAGAGGCAAAAAGGAGCTGTGACGTTCCTTAAATATACCAGGGTGATCCGACTTAAGAAAAACATATAGCCCCTCCCTGGTACAGAGCTGGAAGGATTCAGATCGAATAGCTCTAACTGCTAGTTCTCTGCTTTACAATGCAGAGTTCACCAGATCGAATCCCAGTAAAAGAAAGGGGTGTGGCTAGCTGATGAGGCCTAATAAGGCCGAAATGGGACCATCCTAGTCTCCCTTAATTTTAAAATTCCAGCTGAAAACATTTTAACACATACAGAATATAGTTGTCGGCTATAAATATATTAACTGCCTTGTAGTGGTCCTGGGTTGGGCCTAGAGGCAAAAAGGAGCTGTGACGTTCCTTAAATATACCAGGGTGATCCGACTTAAGAAAAACATATATATATATATATATATATATATATATATATATATATATAATATATATATATATATATATGACAGTCTTGGTATATTTGGGTTTCTTCCCGTGTAGGAATCCTACATGGGAAGAAACCCGAATATACTAAGACCGTCATACCTGTACCCGTGAAAATCTATGAATATATATATAAAAACATATATATAATATATTCCATATTTACAGCAATACGAAGCTTAAAACTTCAGCCTGATGATGGTGAATGTGATTTCACCGAAACGTCGCATAGACACTCAAAATATTACACGGGGCAAAACCCGAACTCAGAACAATCTACATACATATACCTGTGAAAATCTATGAAAACAAATATATATATATGTTGTTTTGTTTTTTGCTGAAATTGAAAATTAACCACAGATAAAATCAGTAAAATTCTCCGCAGACACAACATCAAGACAGCCTTTGGTACAGATAAAAAAATAGCCAACATCCTAAGAAACTCGCAAGACAATATCCAACTTGAAAACCACTTGAAAACCAGGGAGTTTATCAAATACCGTGTAAAATCTGCCCAGCCACATATATTGGACAAACAAACAGGAGAGTAAATGCATGTGTTGCAGAACATAAGAATGCATTAAAGAAAAAAAAGAAAAAAACCTCCTCCCTTTTCCAACACTTCAAAACCACAGGACATGAAATTGATTTTGACAGTACCAAATTAATTTCCAAAACAGAACACTACAGCAAAAGAATAATCATGGAAGCGATCGAGATAGAAAAAACATCCCCAAAATATGAACAAGCGGGATGAAACCTCTCGCTTACCAGACATCTGGAAACCAGCCCTCAAACATATCCCAGCCACAGAAACCAGACTCAGGACACACATTGTAAAGCAATCAAGCAGCCTGCAAGTTCTAACTACTCAGGACATCACGCCTAATGTACAACCATTAACTAATCAGCATACCTCAGCTACATCAACGACCCCAATTGTTACCCCTCTGACTCACCAGGAGGTTTCTACACAGCAGACAATTGCTGAGCCATCAAACCACACCCAGCCACCAGTATTTATAGAAGGAAGGCAGCTAAGGTCTCGCAGTGTTCGCCTGAGAACAAGGACAGAAACACCAGCCTGAAGATGATGAGTGGGACCTCATCGAAACGTCGCCAGAAATTTCCAAATCCTACACGGGAAGAAACCCGAATATACCAAGACCGTCATACCTGTACCCGTGAAAATCTACGAAAACATATATATATATATATATATATATATATATATATATATATATATATATATATTTTCTTATGTCGGATGACCCTGGTATATTTTTAAGGAACGTCACAGCTCCTTTTTTTTTTTTTGCCTATAGGCCCAGCCTAGGGCCACTGCAAGGCAGTAATATATTTATAGCCGACAAACTATATTTTGTATGTGTTAAATGTTTATAGCTGGGATTTTAAAATTAAGGGAGACCTGGTACAAAGCTGGATGGATTCAGATCGGATGGGTCTAATTGCTAGCTCTCTGCTTTACAATGCAGAAGCTTCCCAGATCGAATCCCAGTAAAAGAATGGGTGTGGCCAGCTGATGAGGCCTAATAAGGCCGAAATAGATCTATCCTGGTCTCCCTTAATTTTAAAATCCCAGCTATAAACATTTAACACACATATATATATATATATATATATATATATATATATATATATATATGTATGTAGATTGTTCTGAGTTCGGGTTTTGCCCTGTGTAATATTTTGCATGTCTATGCGACGTTTCGGTGAAATCACATTCACCATCATCAGGCTAAGGTTCCAATCTTTGTGTTGTTGTAAAATATATATATATATATAAGCCGTCTCCTGACGCTTACACCCAGAGACCAATAACTTCATCATCTCAAAAAGAATACATTGATTCTATGGAATTAAGAATTGAAGCCCACTTACAAGCGTACTTTACATCTCTGAACAATGAAATTTCAATTCAACCAAATGGAAACTCAAACAATCATAATCTTATTCCAACTCATCAATAACCACCTCAACAATCACCACGGTACCTCGGTTTTTGAACGCTTCCTTTCTCATACATTTCGGATACCAAACAAAATTTTCTGCAAAAATTTGCTTCAGTATCCGAACAAAAATTGGGATACTGAACAGAAAATTTTGTTTTCTATCCGAAATGTAAGATCTGAGGGACGAAGTGAGAGGGAATGGGAGTCGGAACGCCCCTCCTGGCCGCCCTCTTAATAGCCTTCCAGTCTCTACCTTGTAACTGCTCCACGCAGCAGGAAGGGTAGGGCTGGCTACAATACCGGCAGCTTCGGGGGGGGGGCTACTTTCCTCAGCATTCAGTTGGTTACCTACAAGCAGCTGCACCAATTTTTTCTTTCCCGGCGGTGGCGGCTCCGGCGGCTTCCCTTCAAGGAGTAGCAGCAGCGTCGGGAATGTCGCGCGGTTCAGTTGGTTACTTCCAGGCAGTTGCACCAACTTTTTCTTTCCTCGCGGCGGCGGCTCGGGCAGCTTCCCTTGGAGGAGCAACAGCAGCGTCAGGAACGTCACGTGAAGGGAAGCCGCCGGAGCCGCCGGCGGGAAAGAAAAAGTTGGTGCAACTACCTGGAGGTAACCAACTTAACTGCGCGACATTCCCGACGCTGCTGCTGCTCCTTGAAGGGAAGCCGCCGGAGCTGCCGCCGCCGGAGCTGCCACCACCGGGAAAAAAAAATTGGTGCAGCTGCTTGTAGGTAACCAACTGAACGCTGAGGAAAGTAGCCCCCCCAAAGCTGCCGGTATTGTAGCCAGCCCTACCCTTCCTGCTGCGTGGAGCAGTTACAAGGTAGAGACTGGAAGGCTATTAAGAGGGCGGCCAGGAGGGGCGTTCCGACTCCCATTCCCTCTCATCCCGTCCCCTGAGATCTTTATCCCATAGGAAATAGAGGAAATACTGTAGATTTAATTGGTTCCCAGCAAGCCAATGGGCTGGGAACCAATTAAATCCATTTCCATTATTTCCTATGGGATAAATTTATTCGGTTCTCGACCAAATCGGTTCTCAACCACAGTTCTAGAACGGATTATGGTCGAGAACCGAGGTACCACTGTAATTGAAATATATAGAGATGGCCCTGAATTTAAATTCAGAGATGGCTCGATAGCACCTAAATTTTGTAGAGTTGTCTGCGAAACTGAACTCAGCAAACAAATATTCATCAACACTATAAACTCTATTAACAGAAATGACTCCAATTCAAAAATACTATGCTCAAGGCCCAACTTATCAATATCCCGTGAACTCAGAGCTGATCGTGCTGGTTGCATCAAAACAAAGACCTGTATCACACCAACCAACCCTGCAACATTCGTCAACCAAAACTATCCAAACCTTCAATCCACCACCAACCAAGATCAACCAACCTTAAACCATATCCTCCAAACCAATATCACCCAAAGCTATCCTAAAATTCAATCCTCCTGAAACCTAAATCAACTCCCAACGAACCAAGACTAGCTATGCACACACTCCTCACTTCCTCTATATCAACCACTAATAATCTTAAATGCAAACTCATGGGGCTACCTTTGAAAAGTGTTCGGAAACTTCAGATCGTGCAGAATGCAGCTGCAAGAGCAATCATGGGCTTTTCCAAATATGCCCATGTTACACCAACACTCTGCAGTCTGCATTGGTTGCCGATTAGTTTCTGGTCACAATTCAAAGTGTTGGTTATGACCAATAAAGCCCTTCATGGCACCAGACCAGATTATCTCCCGGACCGCCTTCTGTTGCACGAATCCCAGCAACCAGTTAGGTCCCACAGAGTTGGCCTTCTCCGCATCCCATCCACTAAACAATGTCGCTTGGCAGGACCCAAGGGAAGAACCTTCTCTGTGGCGGCCCTGGCCCTATGGAACCAACTCCCCCCAGAGATTAGAATTGCCCCCACCCTCCTTGCCTTTCGTAAGCTCCTTAAAACCCACCTCTGCCGCCAGGCATGGGGGAAGTGAGATACTCTTTCCCCCTAGGCCATTACAATTTTATGGGTTTTTAATTGTTTTTAGTATTGAATTATTATTATATGCTGTCTTATTATTGCTGTTAGCCGCCCCGAGTCTTCGGAGAGGGGCGGCATACAAATCCAATTAATTAATTGATTGATTCAATAAGCATAGTCAACAAAATAACTGAACTACTTCTCCTGCTGAAAACTGGTAATCTCGACATCATATTTTTCTGCAAAACATGGTTAAACGCATCCCTTCCTGACACCATTATTTCAACCAGGGACTATCACGTCTACCAATCTGACCGAGAAACCTATAGAGGAGGTGGAGTTGCAATCTTCTATAAGAAATCTCTGAACCTAAAAAAAGTTAAACATGAACTTCAACTTCCTGAAACTATCATCTGTGAATTGACCTTAGATACCACAGTTCGCTTCCTTCTATGTTATAGAGCCCCTGACTATGATATCTCACATGCAAACAAGCTAACCTCATTACTAACTTGGGCAGCCTCCTACCCACATCCTCTTATATTTCTTGGTGACCTAAACCTACCACATATAAATTAGACCCTAAATGAATGTATAGCTTCGCCTATACAGTCAATCCTTTATAATGCTATACTGTACTGACGTTAATATGAAATCTCTGACTCAGGGAGGTATAAAAACCGGCAGATTCTTCATTTAATTCTTTCCTTTTGCTTTTGGAATTTAGCATTACAAGAAACATAGATTAAATTAAAGAATAAACACAGATTTAAACTCTGTATAGGGACTTTTTTTAAAAGCCTGGGATGCTTCTGTGTAGAAGTGATAGTAAAGGGTTTTAGAACCCACTACTGAAATTGTTGCAAGCCTTAATTTATTAATTTTCTTACCCAAAAATCACTTGCACACATACAGACACACATACAGACACACAATTAATTACAGAATAAACACTGAACACACACACACACACACACAACTTACTGTGTCTGCATGAAGCAGCATGCAGGCTTCATCAAATTCTGTCAAATCCCAAGAAACGGGCCACCAAGAGTAACTGCAACTCAAGGATGAGTTCTGCAGGGAGAATAAAAGAAAGGAAGAAAAAAACTTTTTTTAACAATACATAAGGAAAAGGCACACAGGGAATAGATTTGATTATTGTGAAGCAGTGGAAAAACTCTCAACCACCAATTCAGAGCATAGGTAAGATTTCAAAGAGTTAAATCCCTTCTCAACAGGCTAATAATTATTTGCATGAATGGGACATTTTTAGCAGGGAGATCTTCTTTAGGGCCTCCTAGGCTAGGGAGGAAGTCTTAGAATCCAGACAACTGTTTAAGCAGTATAAGGCTGAGATGAGGGTCTACTGGCCGGATGCCTTTCCTGTCGCCAATGTGGAGTTATATTCAGCAGACATATTCTCCTCATGCTCAGAGGGAGAAATATCTGCCTCTGCCTAGGATCAAACTCACAGCCACTGTACCACTCACCCAGTCTCCACTCAACCATCCCCAAGTCAAATCTATAACTTTCCAACAAGTTGATGCCATGGTAACAATTTGGATCTACTTTTTGACAAGAATTTTTGTCCATCATAGTACACAATTTGGATAGGTAATTCTTCATTTAACAGCAGGCAAGCTTTACACATCCTGAAAGCCATTATTATTATTATTATTATTATTATTATTATTATTATTATTATTAATTAATTAATTAATTAAAATTGTATACCGCCCCTATCCATAGACTTGGGGCAGCTCACAGCAATAGTAAAAAATAATGTACAATACAAATCTAATATTTAAAAATCTAAAACCCATAATTTAAAAAGACATACATAGAACATACCATACATAAACTATAATATCTACGCACCAGGTGGGAAACACCAGCACTGAGATAATTTGAGAAGTCAGGCATAGATTTACCAATGTTAAGCAACAGTTAACTGACACTATTGTTTACTAGCTATTGTTAACTAAGTTTCAGTTAACTAAAATGGGAAGACTTACTTGAGGAGAAGAACAAGGTACTGGAGATAAAAAGACTCACTGATTTTGCAGTAAATTATGCCTTTACATTAGACATACAGCAACTCTAAGTACTTCACCTCCATTTGTGTATAAGATGCAGACAAAATCCAGCACTAGCAACCCCTCACACACAAGCAGGGCCCCAAGGGGGATTTATAAGGGAAAGATTATGAGCTGTTAGCAATTGGGCAGAGCTGGAAAACAGCAGTTGTCCCCGTATCTCTGGCCAAGAAAGCAAATTCAGGTGGTAATCAACCTCTGCCTACACACCATACCGAAAGTCTGCTCCCATGGAATTGGAACTTTGAGTCGTGTTCTAAATTGCAACTGTCATGGGGATTTAAAGGCCAGAGCACAGACTGCCGCCTGCAGGCAATGTGAAAGACAGCTAAAGCATGGAAAGGCCCAGGGGAGGAAGGTCTCTGAGGGCTGGCTGTGGAAATTCTGGGAGTTAAAGTCCACTCATCTTCTGGTTGCTAAGGTTGGGAAATATGCTCTAGTCTAGTAAACCCCACACTGGGCAATTGGAGAGAAAACCTTTAAAGTGTCTTCCAGCTCCATTTGTCCATTATTCTCACTACTTTCCTGTTTATGGAAGGCAAAAGAATCCTCTCCAAAACGGGGCAGGCCCCACAAAATGGAGGATGCGGGGTCTTTGAAAGCTTTAGCTGTCCATCTCACTGCCTTCAGCAGAGGCCACGTTTGATGCAGACTGCCCCCTGCAGGCAGTGAGAGGAATAGCTAAAGCTGGCACAGGCCCGGATGGATTCTAATGTAGACTTCAAAGGGGCCTTATTAATCCACTTCTCCATTGTGTTATTAACCAGGGTTGAGTCTTTACTATTGTAACTGCTAATGTTTATAATATTATATACATCTCTTTTTTAATTTTATCCTATTTCCATTTGAGAATTTCTTTTTCCTTTTCAGTGACTGGAGGGAATTTCCTGCCGTGCTTCTGGGCTCTTTCTAGTGGTGCCTTCAGCGCTCAGCACTAAGGACTAGCCCCTTGGATGGCCCAGGACAGCCCAGGACACCCAGCCTCTTGGTGGGGTGGAGGGGGTGTCTCGGTGCAAAGGGTGGGGTGGATGGGATGGACGCCGGGGGAAGCCTTTCCTCCCCACCCCCTCCGTGCCTTTTTATTAGGCTGGGTAACGAGAAAAACAGACAGATAAAAGGCGGACGAGCATGCTCAGTTCCCCTTTGAGGCTAAAGAGCTGCCAGGGATGCGCTCTCTGCGAAGGGAGCCCCCTGGTGGTCGGCCACGTCCACAGCAACCCCCCTTGCGAGCCGGAGGCAAGAGAGACTCCTTTGCATCTTTGGCGCCGCAATCCAAGCGGGATTGGGTGGAAGGAGTGGATGACGGGTCGTCAAGGGGCTCATTTCGGCTCACGAGAAAGGCCCGACGCCAACTGACACCGGGCAGTTCACGGACAGAGTCCGCATCATCTACGCCTGATGGAGGCGCAACGCAAGTGTTAACACCAGAGAGGTGTGAAGTCCTAGAGCGGAAAGGAGTCCCGACTTCCTACCTTCCTTGTAAAGATCCTCCCAAGTGGAATTTCTCCCCCGCCCCGCCCATCCAGGAACTACTGTGGGAAATGTTCTCTCGCATGTTCCGTTGGTCCTCTGACGCGGCCGTTGTGCCCGCGAGGCTCCTCAGTCCTAGGGGGGGCGGGGTGTTGGAAGTGAATACACGCCGTGGAGGGTGGAACAGGCAATCCGGCCAGGGTGACTTGGCGCCCCCCTTTTCCCTGTGCTAAATTGCTGGGGGTATTTGGTGTACAGGCACTGATGGGAGCTTTTTGCCAGGAACTGGAGGCTTTGGGGGTTGTTGCAGGGGGGGGGTCACCAAGCGGTTTTTCTGGGTCTTCCCCCTTTGGCAGAGACTCTTGGGGGGGGGGTCCTAAAGGTGCTGCTAAAATAAGGTGACCAGATTTTCACGTTGGTAAAGCAGAACACCATTGGTGTGTGTATGTTGGGTTCCTTAATTAAAAATTTGTTCTATTAAATAAATAAGTTACCTAAATTATCTGAGATGAGTCAAGCTATTTTCCAAAGCACCTGAGGATAAGACTAGAAGGAATGTGTGGAAGCTAAACGAGAGGACTATGGAGAAAATTTCTGACAGAACAATGGATTAATCCGTGGAACAGCCTGCCACCAGAAGTTGTAAATGCTCCAACATTGACAGTTTTTAAGAAGGTGTTGGATACTCATTTGTCTGTAGTAGTGTAGGGTTTCCTGCCTAAGCAGGAGATTAGACTATAAGACCTCCAAGATTCCTTCCAACTCTGTTGATATTATTATTGTGTAATTTTTCCTTCCAAAATGGTTATTTCCTGAACCTTTCCATTTTTGGGCCTACTACTACCTCCCCTTTCTAAATCTCTTCCTCAATATCTTTTTTAAAAAATTCCTTCTTTTATCATAACTAAAAACCTCTAAAATATTTTTAGGAATGTAATCAAATCTGTTATCTTCATTACAATACCATAATTTTCTTAATAATTGGGATTTCATATATTATTTCAAAACAATTGCTTAAATCAAACTTCCATGTGATAAATATTCATATTTTCCATTTAAAACATATTTCATAGGTTAAAATCATTACTATCTCGATAGATCAGTAAATAACAATTTGGGGTTACACAATCATTAATTATAACATCTTTCTTCTACAAGATGATATTTATCTTGCATAAAGAGAAACCACACAATAAAGGTAAATATATTCTATTACACACACACAGGGTAATGGACGACAGATGGAGGGGTCCTTGGGAGGCAGAACCCACAGCCACTTCATCTTGTCGAAGTTGAGGTTGATCCTGTTAGCACCTATCCAGACCCGAACAGCCTCCAGACACTGGCACATCACTTCCACTGCTTCATTGAGTGGACATTATTATACACTCATCCAGTGGTAGGCAAAGTTGGCTCTTCTATAACTTGTGGACTTCAACTCCCAGAATTCCTGAGCCAATCATGCTAGCAAACTTAAACACCATTAACTCCATTAAACTTTAAACACGACCTAAGAATAGCCCATAAAATCATCTGCTACAACGTCCTTCCTGCCAAGGACCACTTCAGCTTCAACCACAACAACACACGAACACACAACAGATATAAACTCAAAGTAAACCACTCTAAACTCAACTGTAGGAAATACGACTTTAGTAATCGAGTTGTTAATGCCTGGAACTCAATACTTGATTTTGTAGTATCATCACCTAACCCCCACAAACTTTACCCTTAGACTATCCACTGTTGACTTCTCCCGATTCCTCAGAGGTCAGAAAGGATTCAGATGGTGGTTCTGGTGACGCAACACCCTGAACGCAGAGGCCAAACCATACACAGACCCCAAAGATAACAATGTCACTTTCCAGGGTCTCCAAAGAACTTTGGTGGACTCTCAATGGATGGCCGCACCAGTTCTCTATTTCTTTATGTAAACATCAAACTATAATTTTATCATATCTTATCTATATTTTAAATTATTGCATTTTGTTCAATTTAATTTTAGAATGTATTTTATTCCAACTTCATCTTAAGCCGTATTTTATTCCAATTTCATTTTAAATTGTATTATATTCAATTTTAAATTCTTTTATCAAATTTTAATAATAATTTGTTTCTGGAACTTTGCACTTTGATATGGCCCAAGAGCTAATCAATAAAAACTTATGTCAAACCATGACCATTATAGAATATTTATTCGGAGGTGGGAAAACTGTTGAGAATTTAATATCAAATTCTGGAAGAAAAAATGGGGTTGCTATCTAAAAGTTCTCAGTCTTTGTTCCAAATTTTTGCAGAGCTCTTCCTTTTGTGCAATTACAGTAGTTGGAGATTTTTCTGTTGTTTTTCTTTCAATTACAAAGAACAGAAAGAAATTAGACTCATTGGTTTTTTTTTATTTGGAACTCAAATAATATTAAATATAATTTCATGCATTAGTGTGCAGTTGTGCATATAATAATTCATTTTCCTATTTCTGCTATGATAATCAGAAGCTTCTCCTTACAGGGAAAAAAAAGTGCAATCATTTATCAGGTATATTAGAAATGCTCAGGGAAACGGACAGACCAGGAAATGTTTACATGGCCACATTTATCAACTTTTTGATTGTTATTTTTTCACCTAAAAGATTTCAAATAGATTTTCAGTTAAATTGAATAGCTTGCTTGTTGTATTCAAGGTGGTGGTGGAGGGAGTGATTTATTTTGGTTTAGTTTTTTAATTTGCATCTCAGAAACATCTCTGCAGACTTTCTATGTCCACCATGAAGGGGGTCCTTGACTTGCAATCACAGTGGAGCCCAAATTATCTGTTGCTAAGTGAGACCGTTGTTAAGCGGATTTTGCCCCATTGTACGACCTATCCTGCCACAGTTGTTGAGTGAATCACACGGGATGTGAAGTGAACCTGGCTTCCCCATTGACTTTGTTTGTCAGGAGGTCCTAAAGGGGATCACGTGACTCCCAGACACTGTGACCGTCACAAGTGTGAGTCAGCCGCAAAGCCTCAGAATGTCAATCACGTGACCCTGGGGATGCTGCAAGGGTCATAAGGCTGGACAAGGGTCCTGAGTCACTTCTTTCTACAAACAGTCTCCGAGGGAACCATCATCAGTCGAGGGCCACCTGTATTGATGCCCCCAAGGAGTCTCTAGACGGAAAGGTCTTTTCCTCACAGGGGCCACAAAAGGCCCAAAGCCCTTCAAGATGCTTCCCAGAGGGAGGGGGAGGGAGGTAGGCAGGAGGGGGGAAAGGCCTCCCTTCTCCCCAATCTGTGCCATCCTCGGATCCCAAAAAGTCACCACAGGCAGAAATAGTGAGATTGTATTGAGACATATTTCTTTAGGACATTTTCATTTGGGGGAATGTAGTGAAATTGCACTGTGGGTAATGTAGTTTTACATGTGACCTCATCTGCGCATTCCTATATTTATTTATCTTCAAACAAACATGTTCAAAAGGCCTGGTGAGAATGGGCCTAAAAAAAAATCAGATGGGTCTTTGCCTGCTTTAGTTGTCCAACTCACTGCCTGAGAAGGCTAGTTAGGATTTAAAGGCCAGAGCCCAGACTGCCCCCTACAGGCAGCGAGAAAAGACAGCTAAAGAATGGAAAGGCCCAGGGAAGGAAGCTCCCTGTATGCTGACTGTGGAATTCATTTATTTACTTATTTTTATTTATTTATTTTGTCCAATACACAATGAGGGTTTTAGTGGGTATATATCTATATACACATAGTAAAATACATGATGAAGGTTGCTAAGCTAGCCAGTTTTTTCCTAACTTCTCTCTGTTTTTTGTGCATGTTTCTCTTTGTGTGTGTCTCTGTGTTTGTGTGTATGTGAGAGACAGAGAGATAAAGTTTTTTTTAAAAAAGTTTAACATTCATTAAAGTTGCATCAGCCCTTTTGTGTCTGTGTATGTGAGACTCTGCAAAGTTCTGGTAACTTGTTTTTCTCTAAAGTTGCATCAGTCCTTTTGTGTGGGGCCTTTGATCTTTAACTTTCAAAATAAAGTTAAATACATGTTGGTTTTAACTCAGCAGGCAGCTATTTCAGATCTGTGAGATGCTCTGCAATTAACTGACCCCTGGGATTTTGTCTTGATGCCAACAAATCTCAATTTGTTTGTTTCTTCAGCCACAGTTGACGTGTATTTCCTCCGGGGTCAGTTTCAAGCATGGAGCTCTCAAACCTCTCAAATCTAGTTGACCACTTTAATTCCATCTCTGCCCCTGCCATTATGTTCCATATGGGGATTATTTCCCTTTTATTTCTCTCCAGAAATCCCCAAAGTTGAATTACCCTGGGATCTCTCCTGAGAGGGAGAATTATGATCAAAGTTTCAGCTCTGCTCTTTGGCTGAATCCTCCAGGGGAGACTTTGGGCAGAGAAATAGGGAGTTTGGAGACAGGCAGAGTCTCTTGCATGTACGTCTCTCTCTTTTCCAGGTGAAGCTGTGTTTCAATCAGGAAAGCAACTGCATCATATCCCATCTTTTGAAAATCCTCTGAATTCTTCTTTAGGAACAGGAAGGAGATTGACTCACCCCGTGGATGATGGACCTCCTACTTCTGGTTGTGGTGCTGTTTGTGTCCTATCCAGTCTCTGGGAAGCTGAGAAGGAAATGCCCACTGAGTTTGGAGCACCAGGATGAAAAACAACCACAGAGCTTTTACAGCCCAGGAGACCATCACATTGGTATAGTCTTCACTGGACTTGACACACTGCATACAAAGTTGCTTTTCAACTTGGCTCCTTCTCTTCCTGATCCGTAAGTCATTCAGGGTGATGGAGTTGCACTCCCTCTGTTCTAACACTCAACTTATTTTATGTTTTTTCCTCATTTATTCCTATATTGTGAATATGTCTAATTTCCTGAATGATTTTGATTTCCACAGCTTCTCGTTTTTGTTTGATTTTGTGAAAGAGACTCAAAAAGGGTTCTGAGAAAAAGCTGAAAGGGCTGCAGATTATTTTCCTCTCTCTGTTCAATCCTTAATTCATCATTTGAATAATGAATTTTATTTAAAGTAATTGGGAAATCAGTTGTAGTTGCCGCACCTCATCCGATTCCCATATTTGTGTAACTGATCATTGCTTTTGGTTCACTAGGCATGTGGAAGATTATACACTGCTCCAAAAAAATAAAGGGAACACTTAAACAACAGAATATAACTCCAAGTCAATCAAACTTCTGTGAAATCAAACTGTCCACTTAGGAAGCAACACTGATTGTGTTGCTTTTCACATGCTGTTGTCAGCACATTCAACTTTGTACAGAACAAAGTCTTCAATGAGGATATTTCATTCATTCAGATCTAGGATGGGTTCTTTGAGTATTCCATTAATTTTTTTTGAGTAGTATGTATTAAAAGAAGTATTTCTTGTTGCTGTTGATTATAATAACATATTTTTTACAATAGGGATATTTATGGTTTTTTCGGTGGGTTAATATTCATTTTCAACATTCAACTGATCAACAAGAATTCCCAGTTCATGCACAACCTCACACTTGGCGCCAATATCCATAACAACTATATGAGCACTTTCCTCACTTTAGATGCCTTGCTGGACATTCTCTCCACTGCAGAAGCCAATGTCCCCAACTACAGCTGTGGAAGGAAGGACAACCTTCTGGCTCTTCTTGATGCAGCTCAAAAGGAAATCTCCATCCAGATGTCAACAATAGGAGACATCTACAAAGTCCCACAGGTTTGTTTGTGCTTTTCTCCATCTGATAAAAGTGGGTGATGGTAGATGTGCAATAGATGCAATCATCTTTTCTGCATGGAATTCAGGAAGCGATTTCCTCCATATTAGCAAAAATGTCAATGTTCTACCCCATTATGTTCATGTTGAGATTAATCATAAAAGGCCTGAGATGCAAGCAATACCTCCCCTGGAGAAGACATTCTACCAACTAGTTAATTGATCCAAAAATATGTCTAGTTGTTGGGGCCCCTATTGGCTTCTTCATTTTAGAAGACAAGACCTGCCCTATCCACTTGGAATGAAGTTGGCAACAGTTGCATTTTATGTAACTAGAATATGGTATAAAAAAGGACTCCAGCAATTATAGACCAAATGGACTAGCAGATATTGTGACTAAAATTTATGCCATGGTCCTCTTCGTTAAACTTGAGAAAAATGCATTCCTTGCAGAAGAACCAGAAGGTTTTAAGTAGAGTTAAAAGCTATGTAGATTTTAGAAGAAACAATGCATAAGTTAATGATCATCTATTGGCTCAAATTGGTCGTGAAATATCTAATCTATATCAGTGAGGAAAAACAAGGTTTACAGGCTTTCTAGATGTTAGTGCAACATTTGACTCAATGAACAGAGAAATAGGATGGAGAAAATGGATTGCCCTCCAAATGGAGCTCAGCCTGTTGGCCCTGATCGAAGCCCTTGTTGGAGAGGGAGGTTTGGGCTCAATGGGGCCACGAGAAGAAGGATCTATGCTTACCAAGCAGGGAAAGGAAAGATACATATTTGAACCCTTGTTATTCAGTATAGATATAAATGACTTACTAGGACTAATGCAGGATAAAAAACAGATAATAACAAATTCATGAATGATTTGGATGAGGGGAGAACTGGGAAAATCATCAAATCTGTAGACAACACTAAAGTGGCAGGAATAGCCAGCACCCCAGAAGCTAAGGTGAAGATCCAGATGGATCTAGATAGACTTGAACCCTAACAAGATGAAATTCAATATAGAGAAATGTAAGGTTTTACACTTAGCCTGGAGAAACCAAATGTACACTTACAGATTAGGTAAAATCTGCCTCAATTGTAGTAACTGTGAGAGGGATCTTGGAGTCTTAGTGGACAATCACTTACAAATGGACCAACAATGTTTGGCACCAGCCAAAAAAGCCCAAAACATTTGCATCAACAGTTGGATAAGATCATGTGACGTATTAGTGCCGCTTTATAATGTCTTGGCAAGACCACACTTGGAATACTGCATCCAATTTTGATCACAATATTGATCAATCAATTAAAGAGAAAGCAGAACTGCTCAACACCTTTTTTGCATCTGTTTTCACGCACAAAGAAACAACAAAACAACAAGCTTGTATCACAGCTGCAGAAATCAAAATTGGAACAAAACACTACTTTAATAGAAATACAGTACAAGACCACCTATTGGAACTGAATGAGTACAAATCACCAGGACCAGATGGCCTGCACCTCAGAGTCCTAAAAGAGCTAGCCGATTTCATCACTGAACCTCTGTACCACATCTTTCAAAAATCCTGGACCACAGGAGACCTACCAGATGATTGGAAACGAGCCGACGTGGTCCCTATTTACAAAAAAGGCAAAAAAACAGACCCAGGAAACTATAGACCGATCAGCCTAACGTCTATTCCCGGGAAAATATTGGAAAAGTTAATCAAGAAACAGATCTGCCGCTACCTTGAATCGAACAATGTAATAACCACCAGCCAACACGGATTCGTCAGAAACAAATCATGCCAAACCAACCTCATTTCATTTTTTGACACTGTGATCAAATCAATTGACCAGAGAAATGAGGTGGACATAATATACTTAGACTTTAGCAAAGCATTCGACAAGGTGGACCACAATCTTCTACTCTCCAAAGTAAAGAAGAGTGGAATCGACAGTAACACAACAAGATGGATTGAAAACTGGCTGACCAATCGCACCCAACGAGAAGCCCTCAACGGGACTAAATCCACATGGAAAGAGGTAGGCAGCGGGGTACCACAAGGATCAGTCCTCGGCCCAGTACTCTTCAACATATTTATCAATGACCTAGACGAGGGAATAAAGGGGGAATTAATTAAATTCGCAGATGACACCAAGCGCGCAGGAGTGGCCAACACCCCAGAGGATAGACACAGAATTCAAAAAGATCTAGACAGACTTGTACAGTGGGCCGAAACGAACAAAATGAAGTTCAATGTAGAGAAGAGTAAAATCCTGCACCTAGACAAAAAAACCCCAAAACATGCATACAAATTAGGCGAAACCACACTCACCATGAGTGACTGTGAAAGGGATCTTGGAGTCTTAGTGGATAACCAGCTAAACATGGGCCAGCAATGTGCAGCAGCGGCTAAAAAAGCCAACACAATCCTAAGCTGCATGAACAGGGGGATACACTCCAAGACCAGAGAGGTAATAATATCACTCTATAAGGCCCTGGTCAGACCACACCTGGAGTATTGCATCCAGTTCTGGTCACCACACTTCAAAAAAGATATAGAGACTCTAGAGAGGGTGCAGAAAAGAGCAACTAAAATGATAAAGGGATTAGAGACCAGGTCATACGAGGAAAGGTTGCTGGAATTGGGCATGGATAGTCTGGTAAAAAGAAGGGCTAGGGGAGACATGACAGCTGTATACAGGTACTTGAGGGGTTGCCACAGAGAGGAGGGGGACACACTGTTTTCCAGGGCACCAAAGGGCCGGACGAGGAACAACGGTTGAAAACTGACCAAGGAAAGATTCAACCTGGAGATAAGAAAGAATTTCCTGACAGTAAGAGCGATCAACCAGTGGAACGGCCTGCCAGCGGAGGTTGTGGACTCCCCAACTTTGGACACTTTCAAGAGGAGATTGGACTGCCATTTGGCTGGGGTGATGTAGGATTTCCTGCTCAGGCAGGGGGTTGGACTTGATGACCTGTAAGGTCCCTTTCAACTCTAATAATAAATAAAAAATAAAATAAATAAAAAGGTAGAGACGAAGATGATTAAGGGTCTGGAGACTAAAACATATGAAGAACAGTTGCAGGCATTGAATATGTCTAGTTGAATGAAAAAGACTTTGAGTGACTGAGAGGAAAATGTAAAGATGGTTTATTTTGTGTAAAGAAGGGAACCAAAGTGCAGCCATATTGTGATATCAAGTTGTCTCTTATACTCAAAGGACCTTCCCTCTCTACCATTATATAACCATGCGTGTGAAGCAGTATTATGAACACATATTGTATTTTTAGCTCATTGTGTGAAAAACGGTATAAGAAACTGGGGCTAGTCCCTAAGTAAGAGGAAAAACCACATAATGAACATATGTCATTGCTCACATCATGACTTATGGGAGTGTTCGGTATACTGGGAGTCACATATGAATTGTCGATTTGGTATAAAAATGGAGGTGTGAAGATGTCAATTGCCTTCTTCAGGGGTGATTCTCTACCTGAGTTGGCCTCTCCTTGATTAACGAGATAGTAAACATCTGTTCCTGTTCACCTGGCTCCTGTGTCATTATTTTTCCTTTTCTCACAGTGACCTAATAACAAGTGTTGGAAGGGACCCTGGAGAGAGAGAGAGAGAGAGAGAGAAATGCAAAGGGAGTTTGTGAAAGGACCCTGTAGCAGTGTGTTTCCCCAATTTAGCAGGTCAGAATTTGTCAAATGTGTATGGGTGGAAGGACAGGGTGGGACTGGATGACCACCAAGGTTCCTTCCAACTCTTGTTAAATGTGTATGGGTGGAGGGCGGGGGTGGCCCCCTAGCCCCACGTCTGGGGCCTCCAAGTTTTTGCCTCTCTTGACACTTTCCTTTGTCATAACTGCTCCACGCATCGTAAAAATTCCAAAGATTACCATGAGGAGCAGGTCATAAAGGGGCCCCAGACAGTAACCAGTAACTTCACATCTGTCCTTTGCTAAGAGAATGCTACATAGCGCTCTCTCCCACCCCTCATTTGAGAGGACTGCTCTGATTGGGTTCCCAAATTAGCTTTTAAAGGATTAGGTTGTTGTGAGGCAAGGAGTTCCACCAGCCAATTTAGCAGCCCAAGAATTTGACCAGAAGATCAATTATCCTGCTTGCGAAGAGGGTTGGACTAGATGGTCTCTGAAGTCTCATCCCTCTCTACTATTCTGTTTCATTCTCCTTCTTGAGCTGGGGTTCAGACTAGATGGTCTCTGAGGTCTCCTCCCTCTCTATCATTCTGTAAGTTTCCTGAATGAGAAGGGGGGTCAGCCTAGATGGCCACTGAGGTCCCTTCCCTCTCTATCATTCTGTAAGTCTCCTGAATGAGAAGTGGGGTCAGACTAGATTATTATTATTATTATTATTATTATTATTATTATTATTATTATTATTATTAATTGTCAACGCTTCCTTGGGGAGGGGGTCTTTACCATCACCCTATAAAGAGGTGCTTGTGTGCCCCCTCCTCAAGAAGCCTTCCCTGGACCCAGCCGTGCTTAATAACTACCGTGCAGTCTCCAACCTTCCCTTTATGGGGAAGGTTGTTGAGAAGGTGGTGGCGCTCCAGCTCCAGCGGTCCTTGGAAGAAGCCGATTATCTAGGTCCTCAGCAGTCAGGATTCAGGCCCGGCTACAGCACGGAAACTGCTTTGGTCGCGCTGATGGATGATCTCTGGCGGGCCCGGGACAGGGGTTTATCCTCTGTCCTGGTGCTTCTTGACCTCTCAGCGGCTTTCGATACCATCGACCATGGTATCCTTCTGCACCGGCTGGAGGGGTTGGGAGTGGGAGGCACTGTCCTTCAGTGGTTCTCTTCCTACCTCTCTGGTCGGTCGCAGTCGATGTTAGTGGGGGGGTCAGAGGTCGACCTCTAGGTCTCTCCCTTGTGGGGTGCCTCAGGGGTCGGTCCTCTCCCCCCTACTATTTAATATCTACATGAAACCGCTGGGTGAGATCATCCAAGGGCATGGGGTGAGGTATTATCAGTATGCAGATGATACCCAGCTTTACATCTCCACCCCTTGTCCAGTCGGCGAAGCAGTGGAAGTGATGTGCCGGTGCCTGGAGGCTGTTGGGGCCTGGATGGGTGTCAACAGACTCAAGCTCAACCCGGATAAGACGGAGTGGCTGTGGGTTTTGCCTCCCAAGGACAATTCCATCTGTCCGTCCATCACCCTGGGGGGGGAGTCACTAACCCCCTCAGAGAGGGTTCGCAACTTGGGCGTCCTCCTCGATCCACAGCTCACATTAGAGAAACATCTTTCAGCTGTGGCGAGGGGGGCGTTTGCCCAGGTTCGCCTGGTGCACCAGTTGCGGCCCTATCTGGACCGGGAGTCACTGCTCACAGTCACTCATGCCCTCATCACATCGAGGCTCGACTACTGTAATGCTCTCTACATGGGGCTACCTTTGAAAAGTGTTCGGAAACTTCAGATCGTGCAGAATGCAGCTGCGAGAGCTATCATGGGCTTTCCTAAATTTGCCCATGTCACACCAACACTCCGCAGTCTGCATTGGTTGCCGATCAGTTTCCAGTCACAATTCAAAGTGTTGGTTATGACCTATAAAGCCCTTTATGGCACTGGACCAGAATATCTCCGGGACCGCCTTCTGCCGCACGAATCCCAGCGACCAGTTAGGTCCCACAGAGTTGGCCTTCTCCGGGTCCCGTCAACTAAACAATGTCGTTTGGCAGGACCCAGGGGAAGAGCCTTCTCTGTGGCGGCCCCGACCCTTTGGAACCAACTCCCCCCAGATATCAGAGTTGCCCCCACCCTCCTAGCCTTTCGTAAGCTCCTTAAAACCCACCTCTGTCATCAGGCATGGGGGAATTGACATGTTCCTTCCCCCTAGGCTTATAAAATTTATGCATGGTACGCTAGTGTGTATGATTGGTTTTAACTTGTGGTGTTTTTTAAAATTAATTTAAATATTGGATTTGTCTTACATTGTATTGCTATTGTTGTGAGCCGCCCCGAGTCTGCGGAGAGGGGTGGCATACTTAAACTTAAACTTAATCTCCGGGGGGTGGGGGAGTTGGTTCCAGAGGACCGGGGCCGCCACAGAGAAGGCTCTTCCCCTGGGGCCCGCCAAACGACATTGTTTAGTCGACGGGACCCGGAGAAGGCCAACTCTGTGGGACCTTATCGGCCGCTGGGATTGGTGCGGTTATCTCGAGAAAGAGGAAGGCAGCAGTTCAAAGTCAGAAATTTGGAATGACCTCTTCGCCAAAGTGATGCTGGCTTTGATTGGCGGGCGGAAATTTTCAGTAGTTTGGAGCAGTGATTTTCAACCTTTTTTGAGCCGCGGCACATTTTTTACATTTACAAAACCCTGGGGCGCACCACCAATCAAAATGACACAAAATGACACCCTAAGACACTCTCCTCTCTTTTTCCATCCCTGTCTCCTCCCCCCTTGTGTGTGTGTGTGTGTGTGTGTACACTCTTGAATCATTTCCAAAACCAAGTGAGGGCTGGGGTTTTACTCTCTCTTATTCTTTGGGTGCTTTTTATCATATGCTTTAAATCAAGAGTTACTTCTCTCTCTCTTTTGTTTCTCTCTCTTTCCTCTCATTCTCTGCCTCAATCATTTTCTCCTTTCTCTTTTTTCCTCCCCTTTTTGCTCATTTCTCTCTCTCTCTCTCTCCTTCTCCTTTTCTCTCTCTCTCTTGCTTTCTTTCTCTTGCTTTCTTTCTTTCTCTCTCTCTCTTTCTCTCTCTCTCTCTTGCTTTCTCTTGCACTCTTTCTTTCTTTCTCTCTCTCTCTTTCTCTCTCTTGCTTTCTTTCTCTTGCACTCTTTCTTTCTTTCTCTCTCTCTCTCTCTCTTTCTCTCTCTCTCTCTTGCTTTCTTTCTCTTGCACTCTTTCTTTCTCTCTCTCTCTCAGCAAAAAGTTGCAAAACTGGAACCTGAGCTTCCTTCTTCACGGCACACCTGACCATGTCTTGCGGCACACTAGTGTGCCACGGCACACTGGTTGAAAAACACTGGTTTGGAGAACCGGTAGTGGAAATTTTGAGTAGCTCGGACAACGTAAATACCACTTTTGGCCGGCCCTGCCCTCATCTATTCTCTGCCTCCCGATTCCCAGCTGGTCGGGAGGAAATGGGGAGTTTGTAGCGTCCGTTCCCTGCTAGGCCCACAGCATCGGCAGTTAAAAAATTCGAAACCCACCGCTATTTTCTCCCCCTTTCAACGCAAACCCGCCCAAACCTCTTGGTTGCTTCCTGCAGGAGTTTGAAGTCATTGCCCAGATCAAGTTGCTCCAGTCGGCTTGTAATAATTACAACTTCACTGAGGACAATCATTTCAAGACTTGGTTTCGGGAATTGGAACAGCTGAGTGAAGCCGAGAGGTAAGAAGAGGGCTCCGTTCTTCTCCCGGGCTGCAAATAGCGGTTGTATTATTTTTTAAATTGTTTTATATATATGAATGGATAGGTGTGTGTGTGAGTTAAGGCTTTTTGTTTTTATTGCTAGTATTTTTATTGCTAGTATTGCTGTCAGCCACTCAGAGTCCATTTTGGACATGGGCAATAAACAAGTCACAAAAGAAAGAAAAAAGAAAGGAAAGAAGGAAGGAAGGAAAGAAAGGAAAGAAAGAAGGAAAGAAAGAAGGAAAGAAAGAAAGAAGGAAGGAAAGAAAGAAGGAAGGAAAGAAAGAAAGAAGGAAAGAAAGAAAGAAGGAAAGAAAGAAAGAAGGAAAGAAAGAAAAGAATTAAAGAAGGAAGGAAGGAAAGAAAGAAAGAAGGAAAGAAAGAAGGAAGGAAAGAAAGAAAGAAGGAAAGAAAGAAAAGAAAGAAGAAAGAAAGAAGGAAAGAAGGAAATAAAGAAAGAAGGAAAGAAAGAAAGGAAAGAAAGGAAAGAAAGAAGAAAGAAAGAAAGAAAGAAAGAAGGAAAGAAAGAGGGAAGGAAAGAAAGAAAGGAAAGAAAGAAGGAAAGAAAGAAAGGAAAGAAAGAAGGAAAGAAAGAAAGAAAGAGGGAAGGAAAGAAAGAAAGGAAAGAAAGAAAGAAAGAAGGAAAGAAAGAAGGAAAGAAAGAGGGAAGGAAAGAAAGAAAGAAGGAAAGAAAGAAAAGAATTAAAGAATGAAGGAAGGAAAGAAAGAAGGAAAGAAAGAAGGAAGGAAAGAAAGAAGGAAGGAAAGAAAGAAAGAAGGAAAGAAAGAAAAGAAAGAAGAAAGAAAGAAGGAAAGAAGGGAAGAAAGAAAGAAGGAAAGAAAGAAAGGAAAGAAATAAGAAAGAAAGAAAGAAAGAAGGAAAGAAAGAGGGAAGGAAAGAAAGAAGGAAAGAAAGGAAAGAAAGAAGAAAGAAGGAAAGAAAGAAGGAAAGAAAGAAGGAAGGAAAGAAAGAAGGAAAGAAAGAAAGAAAGAAAGAAGGAAAGAAAGAAGGAAGGAAAGAAAGAAAGAAGGAAAGAAAGAAAGAAAGAAGAAAGGAAAGAAGGAAAGAAAGAAAGGAAGAAAGAAGAAAGAAAGTAGAGATAGAGGAGATTGAAGGAGAGGGAAGGAGATGGAAGAAATGAAAGAAGGTAGAAAAGGAGAAAGAAAGAAAGGAAGAGAAGGAAGGAAGGAAAGAAAATAAAGAATAATTTTAGGACTTCTTGGATTCAAGAAAATATTTTCTTTCTTTGTATCGCATTTTTTTTGGCTAATTAAGGCTTGTGAAGAAGTTTAGCCTTCGAATTATTGGACAGGCCACAACAACACGTTGAGTTGGGTTTGAAATGATGTATGAGGTTTATTGTCTAATAGGGATAGGTTGAAGATAGGATAGGATAGGAGATCGATCCTTATGGGATGAGAAATAGGAAGGAGGTTTATAGGATTATTGGTGAAGAGAAGAAGGAATAATGAAGAATACTAATTAATTAAATATTCGTTCATCTAAGCTCATTAATTAATTACATTTGATAATAGAATATATTGAATGATAATGATGGAATCCCACAAAAACAAACAAATACACCATCATCAACAACGGCCAACTACACTAAGCCTTACAAACATCCACCTTCCTCCCTCCTTCCCTCCCTCCTTCCTACACGGATAATTAATCTTAAGAAATTGATAAGGCTTACTGATGGAACCACGTACTCTCCTCTTAATTCTCAAATTCCATCTTCATCTCAACTTCCTTAACCATTCTAATCTCCTTCCTTCCTTCCCTACCTTCCTATTCTCATCCTCCTCCATTCTCTTCCCTTCATCCTTCCTTCCCTTCCTTCCTTCCTTCTATTCCCACTCCTTCTCCTTCCATCCCTTCCTTCCATTCCCATCTCCCTCCTTCCTTCCCTTCCTTCCTTCTATTCCATCTCCTCCTTCTCTCATACCTCCTTCCTTCCCTATCCATCTCCTTCCTCTCCTTCCTCCTTCCTTCTTCCACTAACTCCTTCCTTCTCACTCCATCTCCCTTCCTCCTTCTAATCCCATCTCCTTCCTTCCTTCCTCCTCCTTCCATCTCCTTCCTTCTCATTCCCATCTCCCTCCTTCCTTCCTTCCTTCCTTCCAATTCTCATCTCCTTCCTTCTCATTCCCATCTCCTTCCTTCCCTTCCTTCCTTCTAATTCTCATCTCCTTCCTTCTCATTCCCATCTCCTTCCTTCCTTCCTTCCTCCTTCCTTCCTTCCTCCTTCTTCCTTCCTTCCTTCTATCCATCCTCCTTCCTCTCTTTCCCTCCTCCTCTAATTCCATCTCCCTTCCTTCCTTCCAATCTCATCCCTTCCTCATTCCCATCTCCTTCCTTCCTTCCTCCTTCCTATCCATCCCTTCCATCCCATCTCCTTCCTTCCTTCCTTCCTTCTAATTCCATCTCCTTCCTTCCTTCCCTTCCTATCTCATCTCCTTCCTTCTCATTCCCATCTCCTTCCTTCCTCCTTCCTTCCTCCTTCCTTCTAATTCCCATCTCCTCCTTCCTTCCTTCCTATTCTCATCTCCTTCCTTCTCATTCCCATCTCCCTTCCTTCCTTCCTTCTTCCTTCCTTCTAATTCTCATCTCCTTCCTTCTCATTCCCATAACCTTCCTTCCTCCTTCCTTCCTTCTAATTCCCATCTCCTTCCTTCCTTCCTTCCTTCCTTCCTTTTCCCTCCAATTCTCATCTCCTTCCTTCTCATTCCCATCTCCCTTCCTTCCTCCTTCCTTCCTTCTAATTCCATCTCCTTCCTTCCTTCATTCCTACCTATTCTCATCTCCTTCCTTCTCATTCCCATCTCCCTTCCTTCCTTCTAATTCTCATTTCCTTCCTTCTCATTCCCATCTCCTTCCTTCCTTCCTTCCTTCCTATTCTCATCTCCTTCCTTCTCATTCCCATCTCCCTTCCTTCCTTCCTTCCTTCTAATTCCCATCTCCTTCCTTCCTTCCTTCCTATTCTCATCTCCTTCCTTCTCATTCCTATCTCCCTTCCTTCCTTCCTTCCTTCCTTCCTTCTTTCCTTCCTTCTAATTCTCATCTCCTTCCTTCTCATTCCCATCTCCTTCCTTCTCATTCCCATCTCCCTTCCTTCCTTCCTTCTAATTCCCATCTCTTCCTTCCTTCCTTCTAATTCTCATCTCCTTCCTTCTCATTCCCATAACCTTCCTTCCTTCCTTCTAATTCCCATCTCCTTCCTTCCTTCCTTCCTATTCTCATCTCCTTCCTTCTAATTCCCATCTCCTTCCTTCCTTCCTTCCTTCCTTCCTATTCTCATCTCCTTCCTTCTCATTCCCATCTCCCTTCCTTCCTTCCTTCCTTCTAATTCCCATCTCCTTCCTTCCTTCCTTCCTATTCTCATATCCTTCCTTCTCATTCCCATCTCCCTTCCTTCCTTCCTTCCTTCTTTCCTTCCTAATTCTCATCTCCTTCCTTCTCATTCCCATCTCCTTCCTTCCTTCCTTCCTTCCTTCCTTCCTTCTAATTCTCATCTCCTTCCTTCTCATTCCCATCTCCTTCCTTCCTTCCTTCCTTCCTTCCTTCCTTCTAATTCTCATCTCCTTCCTTCTCATTCCCATCTCCTTCCTTCCTTCCTTCCTTCCTTCCTTCTAATTCTCATCTCCTTCCTTCTCATTCCCATCTCCTTCCTTCCTTCTAATTCCCACCTCCTTCCTTCCTTCCTTCCTTCCTTCCAATTCTCATCTCCTTCCTTCTCATCCCCATCTCCTTCCTTCCTTCCTTCCTATTCTCATCTCCTTCCATCTCATTCCCATCTCCCTTCCTTCCTCCTTCCTTCCTTCCTTCTAATTCCCCATCTCCTTCCTTCCTTCCTTCCTATTCTCATCTCCTTCCTTCTCATTCCCATCTCCCTTCCTTCCTTCCTTCTTTCCTTCCTTCTAATTCTCATCTCCTTCCTTCTCATTCCCATCTCCTTCCTTCTCATTCCCATCTCCTTCCTTCCTTCCTTCCTTCCTTCCTTCTAATTCTCATCTCCTTCCTTCTAATTCTCATCTCCTTCCTTCCTTCCTTCCTTCCTTCTAATTCTCATCTCCTTCCTTCTCATTCCCATCTCCTTCCTTCTCATTCCCATCTCCTTCCTTCCTTCCTTCCTTCCTTCCTCCCTTCCTTCTTTCCTTCCTAATTCTCATCTCCTTCCTTCTCATTCCCATCTCCTTCCTTCTCATTCCCATCTCCTTCCTTCCTTCCTTCCTTCCTTCCTTCCTTCTAATTCTCATCTCCTTCCTTCTCATTCCCATCTCCTTCCTTCCTTCTAATTCCCACCTCCTTCCTTCCTTCCTTCCTTCCTTCCAATTCTCATCTCCTTCCTTCTCATCCCCATCTCCTTCCTTCCTTCCTTCCTTCTAATTCTCATCTCCTTCCTTCTAATTCCCATCTCCTTCCTTCCTTCCTTCCTTCCTATTCTCATCTCCTTCCTTCTCATTCCCATCTCCCTTCCTTCCTTCCTTCCTTCCTTCTAATTCCCATCTCCTTCCTTCCTTCCTTCCTATTCTCATCTCCTTCCTTCTCATTCCCATCTCCCTTCCTTCCTTCCTTCCTTCTTTCCTTCCTTCTAATTCTCATCTCTTCCTTCTCATTCCCATCTCCTTCCTTCCTTCCTTCCTTCTAATTCCCATCTCCTTCCTTCCTTCCTTCCTATTCTCATCTCCTTCCTTCTCATTCCCATCTCCCTTCCTTCCTTCCTTCCTTCCTTCTAATTCCCATCTCCTTCCTTCCTTCCTATTCTCATCTCCTTCCTTCTCATTC